>NC_051083.1:97063160-97363160 GCF_004664715.2 Peromyscus leucopus
GGCAAGCTCTCTACCACTGAGCTAAATCCCCAACCCCTATGAACAATGTTTCAAGCATCTATTATGACCCAGGCATTGTGCTGGGAACCAGGGATATGAAACTACATAAGACTGCTTACATTAATCCAGTCTGGGCACATCTAGCATTTGTGGAAAACTGCTTTAAAACATTGCTATAGTCACACAAAACATACAGCAGAACAAAATATCTCTCTAGCTAGTTAAGATCAATTCCTGAAGTTCTCATTGACATTAGCATTTGGTTTCAGACTTTAATGGCCCTACCAATGACAAGAAACACACACATCTATATCCGTCCATTGACTAACTCCCTTGCTTCTCAAAGCAGTCAGTCCTAGAGTATATCCAAGAGAGGATGGGAATTTCAGATAGGCACAGTTTGTTAGAAATACTAAGAAGATAGCTATAGGTCCTGGATCCTCATTGTGTAGATCTGTAGACCGACAACATGGGCATCACTTAGTGGCTTGTCAGGAAGAGACAAACTCTTAGACTTCACCTCACATTTCCTGAATTACATGCCTATTTTAACAAAATTTCTGTGTGGCTCTTATGTACTTTTCATTATGAGAGATTGAGGTATATAGCAGTGTTTCTCAGTTTTGGCTACTGACATTTTAGGATGGACAATTATTTAGGGTATAGAATGGAAATGCAGTATGCATATTGCTCAACAGGGTTACAAAGCTATTTGGTCTAACAGGACCCTTTTTGCCAGTCTCCTGTTTGAAGTCTAGAGGTACTTATTAGGAGGATCTGGCTTTGAATGCTCAGAATTTGTTGCAAAGGCCTCAAGCTCATTATTTATTAGCAATCATACACACCAAAACTGGACTTACCATAGTAATCGTTTTCAACCTTCAATATGTGTTAGAGTCACCAGGAGAGCGTCAAAAAAAAAAAAAACAAGCAAACCTTACAGCTGTGTCATACTCTAAAATTTGGAGGGATCCCCAGGCACTAATGTTAAAACAAAGCAAAATGAAAAACCAAACTCATTCAATGTGATTCTAATTTCTTCTTTGAACACCTTATAGAAATTCTTAAACATATAGTGAAATATGTTTCACTTATTTCTACAATTAACATTTGGTCTATTTGATTTAGCTACCTCTTTATGAATCTGTCTTATTTTTGATACATTAAAATATATTACCCCAGTCCCTTTTGACATCAGTTAAGTCTATCAGGTCGATCCCAGTCCTCAGGGGAGACCTTGATCTGGAGGAGGTGAGAATGGGGGTGGGCTGGGGGGAAGGGGAGGGGGGCAGGAAGGGAGAGAACAAGGGAATCTGTGGCTGTTATGTAGAACTGAATAGTATTGTAAATTAAAAAAATAAAATAAAATAAAAAAGAAAAAAATATATTACCCCAACAAGTACACTTTATCCTTTAAAACTTCTGTAGGTCTATCATTAATTAGAATTCAATATTTGTTTGGAGTCCCTTTTGCTAAATAACTTTTACACACAGAGAAGTGCAGAAATTATAAGTGTACCATTTGAGCTTTTAGAATTATTGTATTCTCAGTAATGTCCATCCCATCATCACTTTGATTATCCACCGATCCATTCACCAATAGGGTTGTGCCGAATGATACACAAAGCACTCAAAGAGAACATCATCCTGGAAGGGAGAAGTGGACAAAGCACCTTTCGCCATTAACACATCCAGCTCCCAGGTGCTCTGTTCCGGCAGCTGTGCTGCAGTCACTCAGACAAAGGGCTTGCTGCAAAATTGGTTACATCATCAGCTTCAGTGCTGACAGACTTGCCAGGAGCAGCGTGATTAACATCTCCACAGAACCAGAGAATGAGCAGGGCTGGGACTCACTCAGGCTACATTATGCTACCAGTCTGCTTAATGAATATCCCATTAAGTCGGACAATTATCCATACTCTGTTTGAGGTGGCTGTTTATGCACATCAGGGGCCATTTCTTGCTAAGAAAGGCAGCTTCCAATGGAAGCATCTTATCACTCAGTGTCCCCTAATGGCTCGTTCAGTCTATCAGTCTGCCCTCACAGGTTGAACGATGTTACTTGGTTGGCATGGGGAAGAGAATGACATGCTCTGGCAAGAGCACTAGGTGAATATCTAGTAGAAAACTCTATAGCTAAGAAATAAAAAGTGACAGCTGGAAAAATATCAGAATTTTTGTCACCATCAGCCACCTACCAATGGCTGTAAATCAGTTTCAAAGCTTTGGACTCTCACCCCAGTAAGCAAGCAACACAAGTGGAGCAAGAATATAAATAGAAGCTCCTAGACTTTGAGCTCAGCAGCTACTCTGGATTTTCAGGCTTCTTTCAATCATGGAAAGGATTAATGCATAGCCTCTATCCAGGAAGGGAAATGAATGACAATTAGCAAACTAAGTGCCTGGGGTTATGATGGAGTCAGCAATCAAAGGATGCTTTTCAATAGAGGAAAGCTGATAATCCAATGCAATAAAATGTAGTTTTCTTAGGGAAATCAATATTTCATTGTTACAGAACCCATGGAGTTAATATCCCCAGGTAGAATCACTGTCATGACTTTATATTTTCAGCTACTGGACTTGTGGTCAAAACACAGTAAAACTGACCTTCCAATCATTATCGTCCTAGTAAAGGAGTTGGTCACTCTATCTAGATATAAAGCTGAACAAAAGAGGGATCAAGGTTAAGTCACAAGAAATCCCTTCCCTGGTTTGTAATTCCACAGAAGAGGTAAATGATATTTACATAAATATTTATCAAAAATTAGCAGCCTATTCTTTTATGACAATTTGTCTGTATGTATACTTTGTGTTTCCAGCTATACAATCACATAGTTTAGGGATGGCTCTAGTCTTCATTCACTGTTATTTGTACATAAAAATCATGCTTGCTGATTCAAGGATTAGTTGTATTAGTCTTTTCTCCAGGAATAATTGTGTGTTTCTGAGACATATTTGCTAGATATTCTAAGAACTAACATTAGGCAGAATCATCTTCTGGCCAAGAAAAGATCCTGATTCACCATGAATAGCCCAGATGAATTCAGGTCTCTTTAGAAGTGAAGTATTTGCCAATAAGACTGATGATAGATTCCTTTTTTTTTTTTTTTTTTTTTTTTTTGGCGTATCCACTATGCTCTAGGTATTTTACAGCAGTACTATATCATTATCACAGGAGCCCCAGTCCTGTGTGATGTCTTTCTGTATGCTATGAATATATGTTGCTCTCATTGGTTGATAAATAAAGCTGTTTGGCCAGTGGAGAGGCAGAATAGGATTAGGTGGTACATTCAAAATGAAGACAGAGTCAGGGTGGAGTCACACAGGCCATGTGGAAACATATAGATTAATAGAAATGGGTTAATTTAAGATGAAAGAGCTAGCTAGCAAGAAGCCTGAGCCATAGTCCATAAAGTTTGTAATTAATATAAGCCTTTGTGTGTTTACTTGGGACCAAGGGACTGGGCAGGACACAGGAAAACTTCTGACTAAACTCTGGGTGGGGATGGGGGATTAGGAATCATTGCTGGCATGTAATAACTACTAAATAAACAGTATCCATTCAGTATTACTGTGCTTATTTTGCAGATGCTGACTTAGTAATTTATTTAGATTCACAATACACGCCTACATATAACACTCTAAGCTGGATTCCTTCTACCTTGTTCTGTCATATTCAAGCCAAGCTCTTTAGAATAATAGGCATGGGTTTCCTGTTTGTCTTTTTCCTAGTACACAGTAAATTTAAAGTCTATTAAAGTATACCAATATCTGAAAGTATGTGCCCATATGTGTGATAACAACACATGAACATACAAAACTTTACTCTGAATGTTATTAAAATAGAGTCAACGCCATGTTGAGAATCTTAAAGTAGGTAAAAAGAGCCAGTGCCCAGTGGTCAGCACTGGAGGACATGTTAAGGTTAGGCTATTCCCTACTAGCACTCTGAATCCATCTGTTTATTTGAGCATAGCCTGGAGTAGCTTTTAGAAATGTTGTGATAACATATTCACAGAGAATCCAGGCATTGGAGAACATATGGACCCATGGATTCTTTTACATTGCTTATGTGGATATACATGAATACAATTTCCTTGTAAACAATGTGTTATTTTATAAAATTGAACATTCTAAAATGATACTCTGCAGATTTTGAACCTAACTACCCTCAAATTCACTCTTCATTTTTCCAGAATATGCTCTATTTTGAAGAAAGGAATTATTTCTGACCACCTATTTGGGTGCCCATGGTACTTCACTTCCAGTTGTAATCACACAATGGAAAAATACAGATGGAGAATTGATGGTAAGAGGAAGAAAGAGGCCAAGTGATCTATGAACCAGTGACCTCCGGTACTGCCATTTTAGATAGCATCCCCTCTTGTGGCCACAGTTCTTACAGAAGACAATTTTCTACAGAAGAGCTGGCAATAAATCCAATTTGTAGCAAATGACTCTGGCCCTGAAATCTGGTGACACTAGCCTTTTGTTTCTCCTAATTTCACAACTATGTAAACCAACCATGATTGTGTATGCTTAGAATCCCAGTGCTTGGGAGACTGAGAAAGGGGAGGGTTGCCATGAGTATGAGGCCATACAAGATTATATAATGAGTTCCAGATCATTCTGGGAGAGATAGCAAGACTCCATCTTTTAAAGAAATCTATATTTGCACATTCAAATACAAATGAATGTATATAACTTTGGTAGTCTCTGAATAAGACCTGTGAACTGTACCAGTGTTAATGGCCTGGTTCTGAGGGTGCACACTTCTGTATGTACCTATGTAAAGGATTACTATTAAGAATAGTACCTTTTCTGTACTATTTTTGCAACTCTCTACAAATCTCTCACTATTTCATAGTAAAAGGATTTTTAAAAATAAAGCCAAAGTTTTCTATAAGTACTCAAGGTACTGCAAGATGCTTGTGTATCCTCATACCTTACAATGCTTGATAAGACAATTTCTGAATACTGCACTAGACTTGTGGTTTTGCTTGCTTTTTTTAAAACATTCCTTTCATATTTGTTCACATTGACAGTGAGGTACTTGGAAGATGATCCTTTGCTCTTAAGTAAATACACACTTTACGTCAAATCCTCTTTGTTTGAATAAAATACAGTTACTCGAGCTATGAGTACTGTTTCCCTGCTACTCCAATAGAAAATCTCCAAAGGAAGGCAGTAGTCTATAAAAAGCATAATTACTCTGGTCATTTTGGCTAAGTGGCATGATTTGATTGCCAAATTCATTAAATTGTCTCCCTTGGGAAATGAAACAGGAAAAGGACAGACTACTACGGCAATCCAGCATCTCTTCCTTTGACTATCTATATTTCTCCCAAAGATTCCTGTGTTGAACATAAACCACATTCAGCACCATGGACAACACACTGGGTGCCAGCTACCATGGTAAGCAGGATGGGGGTGGTCATTAGCTCCATGAGCTGCCCTCTTGAATCAGCTTCCCTTCCTTTAGTAATAAGATACTTAAAAACACAGTGGGATGATATTTTTGTTTAACATTGTAAGAAGAATCAAAATGAGAAAGAGAAAGTACTTTTGGAAACATGAGGTTTTAAAGGAAAAAAAAGATAATTGAAGTCAGCTATAGATCAAATCAATTTATGCAGATGAGATGCGTCCTTAGCCAATTCTTCCTACATTCTAGCACCCTCATTAAACACCACCTTTTGTCTAGTGGCAATATGAAGCATGCACATAGCAGTCAGAGGACTTGCTGAACCTTACAGAAACCTTCATGGATCTTAAAATGCCTTGCCAAAACTACCTAAGGAGAACAGGAGATATCAGAAAATAAGAGAAGCTATAAGGACAAACGAAGTTATAAATATAATGAAAATTTCTATGCTGTAGCATAAAGCTTACCCCCCAAACTAATTCAAAACAAATCCCTGAGAAAGGGAATAAAAAGATAAGGACATTTTAAAATAAGCCACCAAACACTGGAGCTTGACATCACCATGCAGAACCAATGGAGGCGGGAGTTGAAGTGGTCTGCACAGTTCTCTCACTCAGTGGTTCTCAAATGTGTTTGCTTTAAGTAATCAGGATGGTTGTGGGGGGAAATAGATTGTGTGTCCTAACACCCAGTTCCTCATTCCAAAGAACTAACTTGCAGCCTGATATTCTACATTTATAACAAAGCCCAAGCTTTGCTCATGCTATTGAGGGAACAGAAAACACATCCAAGAAACCACTATCTTATGGATTGGGAAAGGAAACTGAGTGCTAAAAGAGCAATAATTCTGCCCAATGTCACTCAACTGATTGAGCCCATTCATCCAGTCCTGTAATTTGTGCTCCCTGATTTGTAATCATGTGCCTCTCACAGTGTTCCACATTTCAGTTTAATCACTATACTAGTATAGGATCAATAACTAGAAAGGAAACAAAGTACTAAACGTGGATTTTGCCTTTTCTTTATGTGGCTCTCTAAAAACCTCTCTCTGGCCTACAGTGTTTAGCAGCACTAGACCCTGCACTCAGAGATTCTCACATGCTATGCAAGCAATCTATCAGTAAGCTACAGCTCCAACTCTTGGCTTCTGCTTCTACCATACTAGTCAAAACAACCCTAGAATCATCCATTTCTTCACTTGTATTATTTTTGTATCAATTCCATACAACCTTCATACCAAATTTATTTCATACAGGTTAGGGTTGATATATTTTTCAGATAAAAAATGCAAGCTGCCGGTTCACTTGAATGTCTCATTGTTTTTATAAAGGTAACTTCTGAGACAGGATCTCACTAACAGGCACATACTGGTCTCCAATTCAGTAACACCTTTGCCAAGATCTGCCATTATCAGTGTATACCAGCATACACAGCTTGAATCTAAAAATCTAAAGGCACCCTGCGTTATTTAACTTCGCAGCTCAAATCCTAAAGAAAAAGGCAATTCATGAGAAGGGGGTTAACTCAGCTCACAGTTCAGCTGTGCCTTTGCTGCCCCAGGCAGGCAGTCAAAGGCTAAAGAACACCTGACCTCCAGCCTTTACTTCTAGTCTGCTCAGCTTGTTGGGGCTAGAGTAGAAAGGCTGTGATTTGAATATCAGCAAAAAGAAAGAAAAAGAAAAAAACCAAAGCAGCAGCTGAACTGTTACTCTCCAGCAGTTTTTATTTCTATGAAAAGTTTGATTCTGGTTTCATGCCCTGTGATTAACCAAAACAAGAGGAAGACAAATAAAAATTCTGTACAGCTGTTTCATACTGACAGCCCTGACCTTCCCAGCTGAGGGTTCTTTGTGCTGAGAAATTGTTTCCTAGCAACCAGGCCTCGCAGCTGCCAGACTCCTAACACTGAAAGCATGACTTATAGAAAGAAAGCCAGGAGAAGAAGGGTGGGGTGGGGCCTGCATCAATCTGAGCTTTGTCTTGAGGTCTAATACTATGCTAGAGTGGGAGAAGATAAGCAGGAACTGAAGCCCCTTCCTGTCGTGAACTAATGCCAAATCAGGCTGCTTGGGTTCAGCTTTCTGTCACCTCCACCTGCTCTAGCAATCACTGCTAGGTGTGAAAATGAGAGCGTTAAAGGAGGGTGGGTGGGAGTGCAGGTGTTTCCCAGTAATATCAAATACACTGTGTGGTGTGCATGGCTTTTATTCTTTAACAATGATGCATGTCTTCCATATTTAATGATTGAACCTGTCTCCTCTCTTCTCCTCTCCTCTCCTCTTGTCTTTGCCTCTTTTTCCTTTCCTCTTCCTTCCCCTTTCTTCTATCCCTCTTTCTCCACTTTTCTGCATAAAAGAAATGAACACCAAAAGACCTAAGAGTACTCTGAACAACTTGAAATCTCACTCTACTTTGACATTACATTAAGGTTTGGGCAGCAGAAAGGAGGCAGGGTTGTGAGACTATTAAGGAACAAGGTGAAAGGAGCAGGTCTTGTATAGTAGCTGTCCTAACCCAGGAGAGCCTAAAAGATCAGTAATTGAGACTACACGGTAGAATGCAGTTCAGACAGGAATCACGGAATCAATGAACATATAAATCAAAAAGATAATATGGGTCTACAAAAGGTCTAATTCAATTGATCTCAGAAAGAGCCCATCATCTCATTTGTGCGTGTGTGTGTGTGTGTGTGTGTGTGTGTGTGTGTGTGTGTGTGTGAGAGAGAGAGAGAGAGAGAGAGAGAGAGAGAGAGAGAGAGAGAGAAAGATGGGGTTTTGCTATGTATCCCCAGCTGTCCTTGAACTCTCATGAGAGTCTCCTCTACTGAGATTCTATAATACCAATATGTATGTACTACTGTGCCCAACACCATCATCTGTCTATTTCAAACATTTGTTTTGTAGAACATGTGCCCAATATTTAGAATCTCTAAATGCTGAAATCGAAAGGTTAGCTCACTGGATTTCATACAGTAACACTTATATGAATTCATCTGATTCAAAATGTAGATTCCCGAGTCCCACCCTATAAGGAGCAAGTCCTGAGTGAATGCGTGTTGTTGACAAGAGCATGTCCATGTCAAGGATGTAGCCCCAGCCTCATGGAAATGCAGTCTTCCTAGGTGTGGCTCAAGGAGATGGCAAAGCCTTTCTCTGATCTAGGAGAATGTTGACAATGTACAGAAAATGTTCACCTTAGCTATCTTCCCCCAGATGTTTGACTGCTTCCCTACAGAGCCTAATCCTACTGTGATTAGCTATCCTTGCCTCCTTGTTCAGCTGTATATAATAACTCACCCTCCTTGCTATCTGTATATAATAACCCTGCCTTCCTGTTCAACTGTATATGGTAAACACACAGAGCTTCAAGGGTGCTGTGGCTTCTCCATCTGAAAGCCCAGAGCACCTGACACCAGCTTGTCTGTATGTGGGTCTGCTGTTAATTTATTTTCTTTCTTATTACCTCTAGTTAGGATTCCAGGACCCAAGCCATGAGAGGATGCAGTACATAAATAAATCTGATTTATCAAGTCTGGGATAAAAATCCCTTTTTTTACATAGGTTCTCACTATGTTCTAGACTGGCCTGGAATATTTTACATAGACTAGGCTAGCTCTGAACTCACAGAGACCTGCCTGCCTCTGCTTCTTAAGTGCTGGGATTAAAGATATGTGCCACCACACCAGGCCTAGAGTCTGTTTTTAACTAACATTTCCAATAAGATTTCCATATGGATCCTAATATTTGTGACCTAAGTGCAACAGTGGCCAAATACTGGCTTATAATTTTTCTTAACAGAAATCTTAATTAAGATTTTCTTAATATAACCAAGTATTCTTTTTCAAGTCACCAGTTAACTCCAAAAGATCTAATTTCCCATTTCCTATTGTACCCAGGCTGTGTCTTGCTTTGTTTGCTTTGTTCTTCTATTTGGAGTTTTAGCTTATCAATTTCTGCAAAGAAACCAGTTAGTATTTTGACTTGGAGCATTGAATCAGTAGATCAATTTGGGGAGTACTGTCACCTTAGTGGTATTTTAGATCCATATTGGAGCTGCTTCTAATGCCTCTTTAGTTTTCTCAATTGTCAGTGTATATATATATATATATATATATATATATATATATATATATATATATGTATGTATATATATGTTAAGATTTCATCCTTTTTGAAAAATAACTGTTAATTATTTGTGATTTAGTTAAAGCTAGCTTATTTATCTCTTGCCATTGATGTGAAAACTCACATTCTAAGAGATTAAATGGCTGCCTAATTGGTTGAACAGCAACATAATAATTGGACTACACTGTAAGTCCTGGCTTTCTCAATCAGAGTCAAAGGTCTTTTCCACAGCTCACTCTTTCTTTGTTGCTGAAAATGAGTACTTTGTTATGTGTATTGGCTTGCTTCAGTTTAGGTTTGAGTTTTGAGACAGGGTCTTGCTAGGTACCCTAGGCTGGCTTTGTACTTACTACATGGCTCAGGCAGGCCTCAAACTCATTTTCATATTGCCTTCACCTAACCAATGTCAGAATTACAGGTATGCACCACAATGCACTGGTAAAATAAAGATTTTATGGGAAAGGTGTTCTTGAAAAAAATTGTTAGTTTTGTGCTTGGAATATAGTTACTTTTACCTCTTTTCTATATTCCAAACCCATCTAATAGTAAGTTTGATGGAGCCTATTTGATGTCCTGATAGTTTTAGCACTATTTTTAATTTTAGCAGAAATTGTCATTGTTCAAATATTTGTGTAGCATTTGTTTCCTGGGTCAAAATGCACTTGGAGAAACTACAATGCAATACAAAGACTTGGACAGGGCATAATGTCAAATGACAATCCTGGTGAATGGTCCACAGCATAGAAAACCTCAACATTTGGGGTGATAGAAAATTACCTGTGTGTACCAGTATCTGTGTAAGATTTTTGTAGGATGGAGTGGAGAGACTGGCATGGAATAAAGCAGTGTTACCCTCAAGACTCGGGCAGGTAGCTAGCTAGTCATTCTGTCTACTTTATGAAGAAGGCGGTCCCATCCAGAATAGATTTTTTAGAAAAGAAATCCTCTTTTTAAAAAAAAAAAATGTGGTTTGTATGTTCAAGGAGAATATGTCATTCGCTGATGTTTACTTGCAAATGGGAAATGTCTATAATAAGCCATTAAGTCCTAGTAACTGTGCTTGTCCAAAGTTGAAATCCCTCAGCACCTACTTGCTCTGAAAATTAGGCTACGTGTCAAAAAAAAAAAAAAAAAACGAAATCCAACAGAACAAAGGAGGCCTCCAGTTTCAGCCTGCATTGAAAGATACAGGTTCTTATTTCTAATCCACTCTAAAGAGCTTTTGGATGATGCAAAAATATTATTCCAATTTCCTAATGTAGCTATCTAATGCAAACCTTTGATTCTTGAAATGTACATGTAATCCAGCTGCCTGCCAGTAATTGATAAGGTTTCTGATACACAGAAATTCAAAAGAGAGGAATTCAACTATGCCTTTCTGACAGCTGCTGTGTGCTTTAACTCAAGGAGATGAAGAAAAGTTGGACAGGTTTAAGATGTTTCAAAAAGATTACTGCTTGCCTCACATCTGTGTTTGTAGGAACCTAATTAGCATGTGGTGAACTTCAGGAATGGATTTTGCTTTATCAGTAAGCTTGCTATGGGGAAAGAACACTGACCTATAGGGAAAGAACACTGAACCAGGGGGCCAAGAAATCTGAATTCTAGTTCTGGCTCTGCTATGGATCAGTTATGCGATACTGGGTGAGGTCATGTTATGGAATATCAGATTCTGTATCTGGCAAATGGAGAGAACTGTTCAGTCAACCCTATTTGTGTTGTTGTGACAACTGATAGACAATAAAAGTATGAAGTATAAGATGAACAGAAATCTGTTATCACTGTTCAATCTCCTTCTTCCAGCTGTTATCAGTGGAATGTTTGCCAAGACTCACGCGCTATGGGGAACCACTATGCCAGCTGATGTCAGAGGAGGGAACAAGCTTGCTTAATCCAAATCATACCCAACATTTGTAACATGCCTTCCACCTCACAGAGCATTTTTACACACATATCTTATATAAGATCCTCAGTACTCTTCTTCATTTGGCACGGCAGCAGTGCCTTCCTCAAAGGCAGAAAATGAAAAAGCAGCTCACACATCTTAATATATTCCCAGCATCTAGTGAAATGTCAGGCAGAATACATGTTTGTTACATCAGTGGATTCTAATTCCTCTCTGCATTTTACAGATGGAAAACCAAAGGCAGGTAGGTATGCTGGGAAGACAGACTCAAAATACTCGGAAATAACATAACAAAGGTCTGATAAGCTCTCTGATATTCTCAATATAATTGATACTAAAACAAGGTTTGTGAATCACGAAATGAGGTAAGCATGCATCAAGCCTCATCTTGCACTGGGCCATTTTGCTCTCAGAAATTTTCACAACAAAAATGATCTCTCAGACAGTGACAAATATAGCTCAGCAACATGAAACTAAAGAAGGAAACCAGAAAATCCACTTAACACTGAACTTCTCACTTTCATATGAGAGACAACGGGTAGATCTAATTAAATACAGAATATGTGGAAATTGGGGAGCATCTTCAGTAGTAATTACCTTGACTTTCCAGGGTTCGGAGTGGGGTGCCTAGAAACTAACTCAGTGCAAGCTGACATGAACCAGGGGCAAGGGAAGTTCCCTCTCACCCAGGAAATGGTGTCTCATACCAGGCTAAAATTTCTGAGTGTCACTCTGCTTCCAATCATGATTCTGCCCCAGACAGATAATTATACTACAAATATGCTAAAGCTGTCTAAATAATGTCCTCTGCTATGGATCTCTGTCATCCTCTGTTTTGTTTTTCCTGTGAAAATGTGAATTTTTAGGACAATGTATGTTATCTTCTTTTACTGGGAATTCAATCCAATGATGCATATTCTGGCAATTGAAGTAGAACACTTATTGCTAACTTAGAGGGACCAGAAAAACAGGATAAAAATAAGACTTGGTCCACAGTTCTTTAATTTCATTTAGTGACTTATGAATACTTTAATTGTTAATTAATATTTTCTAATTCTGTTGCTGTGATTATCCCTTACAAATGGACATCATGCTACTCAGACCACTTTTCTTGGATATTTTGATGTCAAAGTTCCATTGTATCTCTAAAATTTTATGATCTAAGATTGGTCTTTATGGCTCTGATATTCCTTCACTTCATACTACTCACAACTCTCCCTCAGGTCATTCCTTCACCCATTCGACATGCAATACACATTGAACATATCCCAATTCCTAAACAGTGCTCAAGGTTTGAAGGAAACATTCATGAGCAAGGGAAAGGCCTATGTATGCAATAGTTGTATGTGTGTTCACCTGAAATATTAAATACTTTTTCTAGTCTTGCCATTGTCTCCATTTACTAAAGTGTCAACACCTCAAGGCTGAGTATTTTTTCCTTCTGCTGCCTATATAGAGTAGAACAGAGCAGAACAGTGCTGTGCTTAGCCATCATGAAGAGCCGCCAGACATAGTTCTCATTAATGAAATCTATTATTGAGAATGACATGAACAAATTGGAAAAATGAGGCATTTTGCTTATTCTTTAGTTAAAGATAATTAAAATTGGTTGATTGTCAGAATTGTTACGAGTATGGAGTTACTTCTAGACATTGCCAGGAGGTGCATTAAGCTGGACAATTTGCTGTTCTTCCAAATCTGAGTTTTGGGATCACAGAACTTTAAGTGTAAAGGGAATTGGATGTGTAGAATTGTTTCACTGTGGCAGGAACTTTTGGGGAGTCCATTTTGTGGACAGAAACAGATGAACACTAAGGGAGTGGCAGTAGTTGGATCTACAATCGTCCAGCTCTTTAATAGCAGAGCAAATATCTCTGGGTTCCTTGTCTAGGGCCCTTTGCACTATTTCTTATTGAAGTTCAAGGCTTGCCACATGTTATCTGCCAAGTACTATCAATGACTTTAGACTCCAAACTGAAAACTCTTCTCTGGGTCTCTAGCCTGCTTACTTGCTCTATGTATTTCAACTTCATTAGTCTCCCTAATCACATGACCCAACTCCATAAAATAAAATCTCCGTATATTGATCTATCCTATGAGTTCTACTTATCTATAGAATTCTGATCAACACATACTTAATATAGTAAATATATTGGAGAGGAAGACTAAGTTCTGCAGCTCTGTAGCTAAAAACAATGCCTTGTAACAACTTCCAAACAGCCACAGAGGACTGAGTAAACTCAGCACAAAAAAATCAGAAATGTTTCAGTGCATAGGAATACTAATTACCCACAATTTGATCACTGCACAATGTACACATATATCAAAATGTTTTGATCATTGCAAAATGTACACATATATCAAAATATGTTTTACACCATAAATATAGGTAATAATGGATCAATAAAAGATTTTGGATTTGGTGGTGTATGGTCTCTGTCATATTTTTTATCACTTTCTTTTAAAACCTAGCATTTAATAGCCTCTAATCTTCTATATTTTGAATAATGGAAAATCAAGTTCTTCTATATATTCCTAGAGACTGCAAACTCTGATCAACCTTAATTCTTTCTAATTGTATTCAGTCTGATTACTCTGATTTTATATTCCCACTAGCTCTGCCTTTTGTATGAAGACTTCCAGGGCCCGTATCCTTTACACTGATGCTGTATGTATTACATCCACAAACCTAGCTACTCCATACCACTCTGTTCTATTTCATGCTGGGGTTTGACAAGGGCAAGGGCAATATGGAACAGATGCTTCATTCTTGAAAGCCACATTCAGCGGGAGGAATAGGAGCCTATTGATTTAAACAGATTTTTTACTCTACAAGAAGGGAGGAGGAGGATTGCTGTCTGACCTCAAGGTCCCCAGTATGGTCCCTGTAGAATAGCCTAAGTCGATACTACTCATTGAACTGAACCAGAGCCAGGGCTGTTAAACTGGTTGAAGGTGGGTGTGTGAATTTTTTTCCTCCTAGGTTATAGCAATTGCCTCCAGAGTCCTGCTTACAAAAATTTTAAATCAAGTATGGCTATGTAAAGTAAATTCCCATCAGAGAATCCCATAAATTCTTATTTTCCATATTAGTTCATCCGCAATTTCAACTTCCACCGGCTTCCAGATGGGGTTTATTGGTAATCTTTTAGCCAACAAACTCCTTATCGGGCAATATAACAGCAATGTAGCATTCAGAACCTCATGCCAGGCTGGGTGACTGCTGCTAAGGAGATTTCTGGTCAGAGTTGAGATAAAAGTATCTATATTAATTGCCACTAAATACAGACATGGGATAAAAATAAATCATCCTCTTCTCTCTGGATAAACTGCAACAATCCATCTTATTGCTAATCAACTTTCATTCCACCTTCAGAGCTGTCTTCTGAGAGCTGCAGGCTAAAGGACAGAAGCAATTTCAGCCTGGAAAGGGATTGGAGCCATCCATCAGTCTCAGGAGTGGCTTATGGAAGCTGCTGAGGAAGCAGATCTCTATTTCCTACCTTGAGTCTAGCACACTAGAAAATGCCTACTAGCAATGACTTTTGACCCAGGTTTGTACACTGGGTAAAATATATTAGAACTGGAGGAAGAGAACTGTCTTTCTTGGTAATTCTGAATTGTCAACTGGTAGATCCAAGAAGCTCCTACAATTTTGGATTTTTGTTTCAGACTGGAATTCTCATTCACTACTTACTGCAAGTGAACTCACAATGTGAATCTAGGCTTCAGCTAGTCCAGGGCTGGTTATCCATTAGGAACAATAGGCATGGTACCTGGCTGGGATCCACAATACTTTTATGGGCCAGTAAAATGTATCTGATTTCTCTTCAGAACAGAAACATGTGAGGACTGAGGATATAGTTTAGTTGGTAGAGTGTTTGTCTAGCATATATAAAGCCTTGGGTTTTATTCCTAGCACCATACAAAACCTGACTATAGTGGCACATGCCAGCAATCTTAGCACTTAGAAAGTAGAGGCAGAAGGTTCATAAGTTCAAGGTCATCCTCAGCTATCTAGTGAGTTCAGTGCTACTCTAGGCTACATGAGACATGGCCTGCCCATTTCAAAAACAAAACATAAAAGAAACATAACTGAAGTCAGATTGAAAAAAATGTTTAAATACATAATATTAATATATTCCCTTTTATATGAAATGCATTAGTAAGTTTTTAATGCAGAACAGAATTCATAAAAACAAAAGTGCTCAGGGCCAAGAAGAACTGCAATGCATTCCAAAGTATATCAACTATTCCAAAAGACCCAATCTAAAGGGTAGATTGCCCACTGGTAACAATGGGGGAAAACACAAGCATCAGTTCCGAGCAGGTGACAAGTCAAACACTTGAAACATTAAGCAAAGCAAAGATGCATCCTCTTTGGGAAAAGCAAGAGGAAGCTCACCAGTCAACTGCCAAGGTGCATAAACTGTAGAGGCAAATATTTTAGCTTTCTAGCAAGGCTGCAATACCTAAGGTGAATAGGACCAGAACTGTCCAGACATACAAATGTTTATATTTGAGTTCATGGGATGAGGCAGCCAATACTTAAAAGAAACAGGGGCATGCTTGTGTATGTAGATACAGATTGAGTTCAGAAGGTACTGGTCTCGGGCCCCAAACCTTGTATAAAAACTGTTACCTTCCTGGGCAAAGTGTTCAGCCTTTTAGGGTTTGCCAAATTGTTACCATCTGTAGAAATCTGGACTTTGGGCAATAGAAACTGTACAGTCTAGTTAATTAGTACCACCTATGGAAGTTAGCACTGACTAGTAACCCTAATTGACTTTCCCACAGACTCTGCAGCATGGGCTTATGGAAGGGGTACTGGTCTGTACAGGACTAAATCTAATGTGCAAGTTCAAAACCCAGCAAATTGATGTTGCTATCTCTTTATCACTGTGTTTAGAGAAGCCAAACGTTGAAGTCCAAGACCAAAGGATTTTCCTAATGTCTTTTGACTCTGGAAGGCTTTAAATATATCATCTAGAAAAACCACCCCCATTTTTTTTTATCTCTATCATTCTAGAGATTGTGTCAGAGATGAGTGCTCTCAAGCCTGGTCTGACCTATGGGAGGGTGGGTGTTACCTCTGGGATTAGCAATGTTCTAGGTAAAAAAGCCTTGTTCCAGATTTGAAGCCCTGTCAAAATGCAGTGGTACCTGTTTTCTTTCCATATAATCATTTCTCTGGGCCTTTAAGGTTTTCCTTCTTCAAGATGCTCTAATTAAAGCATAGGCCAGTGATTCCTCATGTGCTTTGACCATATGGTCACCTATTTTTTTAAGTTATGTTGTTCAAAATAGTTTGAGGAATACTAGCAGGTTACTTTGATGATGTCTTCTTTGAATCTTTATAGAATAAAGCAATATACCGTGCAAGGCTATGTTTGACTATGGAACATTCTATTCAACTAATGTAGTTATAGCATAATTTAGGAAATGTGCTCTAAATTGATCATTGCTGATCTTGTGTTGAAAATTAAATTGTTATCACCTTATCAGCTAAATCTATGTGCTGAAATCAAGGCCCTGAGAAAATCAAACCAAGGAACAGTCTGATACATCCAGAGGTAAGGCATTAACTGATAATACAGAAGAACACTGTAGGAGTAAGGACTTGCTTTACATGTTAAAGTGAATATATGGAGTGAGGCATACAGGAATGGTATTCAGCCAACTCCATATAACAGAAAAAACAGGAAAAGAAACTATAGATCAATGGACAGGCAAGTTTTGATGGATCCGGCATAAGGTGTTGCCAGGAAACCAGGTTTCTTACAGTCTCACGTAATTGTGACTCCATTTTCCCAGTTGCCTTCAAGGTTCTCACTAAGCCATCTGCTCAAGAGGGGAGTTTTGCTTCCTTTAGCCACAAAAATGACCATTTCAATCACCTGAATTCGATTAATTTACAATCCTTACTGTATTTCAGAAAACAAACAAACACTGCCACATTGACATAAGCACCCAATCCTGACTAAAAACTGTTCTCCTGGCCTCTCTGGACACACCTTCACATTATTTCTCAGGATTCTCTCTAACATATTGTGTCCCACATTTCACCATTCCTTTCACTCAAATCCAACAGAAAGTCTTCAGAGTTTGGGGCAATTTGTCACATACATCCTTGATGAACTCATCTACTTGCCTATTTTAGCTACAGTTGTTTACACGTTACTTTTAAATTTATATCCCCACCCCAGACCCTGAGATCCACACCCATTTGTAGCTCTTCTGGATTGTTTACTTAGATGCAGCAAAGCCCCAGAACTCAGTATATGTAGAGTCCACTTTATTGCACTGAATCTCCTTAATCTCTTTAAATGGCCCCATCATCCACCCCATACACCTTAGGCATAAACCTTAGAATCACTTGAATCATCTTTCTCTTTCACTTATGATAAATAGAAATGTAAGAATGATCACCTCAATAATGCTTACCTTTGCATAATTTCCTTTCCTCGAATTATTGTTATAGTGAAATGTCATCATTTTGTGTTACATGACAAAACATTTGATGGTGTTATTAAGGTTACTAATTAGTTGACATTGCATTAATCAAAGGAGAAATAATATCATGGCATAAATTAATGAAATATAAATATAAAAATAATAAGAGTCAGTGAAAGAAAGTACTGGACAAACCCTCAGGCAAAGTAACAAAAAGAAAAAGGGGGAAGAAACAAATTAATAAAATCACAAATTAATGTAGACTACAAAGAAATCTAGAAAGTTATTGGGTCATATCTTAAAAAAAAAAAAAGAAAGAAAGAAATGGTTTTCGACCTGCATGTAACCTACCAAAATTAAACCAAGATGAGATAAGCAATTTAAACAGACCTATAACAAGCAACAAGAGTGAAGCCGCAGAGTTAAAAAAATAATTCCTGACCCAGACCTTGGTATACTAGACCTTTAAAAAAGAACGTCAAGGCTTCAGAAACTGTTACATACATTAGAAAATGAGGAAACTCTTTTTATAAAACCAGTATTCTGTTTCTACCCAAACCAGATAAAGATACAACAAAAAGAAAACTGTAAACTAATCTCTTTGGTGGAGATAGATGTAAAAATTCTGCTTTTTCGTCTCAACAAATGGTACTGGAAAAATCAGATATTTGTGGAAAGAAGAGGGTGAGATAATGGGGGATGAATGTGATCAAATTGCAAAGTCATAGAGGCTCAAAAATGTCATTATGAAACACATTTATTGTGAAACGAATAATAACACCAATGAATGTTTAAAAATAAAATAGTGATGCCAAATGGGATTCTAACTACCCACACGAATTAATCATTTCTAATAGCCTGCCTGTTCTCTTGCTCTTGTTTGTGAATCTTCTACTTTCTACCCCTTACATCATCCACATTGAGAAGAAAATGAAGACAAAAATTACAAGTTAGAAAATCTCCTTTTATCGTGGCACTTTAGGTAACAAGACGATCTTAGTATAAGATTGGCACATACCATTTAGAGACCATCCTATAAAATAGTAGATTAAAGCTGGTGCACTCAGAAGGCACAAGCAGGAGGATTTCTGGGAGTTCAAGGCTAGCTCAAACTCCAGGACTACATAGAGAAACCCTATCTCAAAAAAAAAAAAAAAAAAAAAAAAAAAAAAAAAAAAAAAAAAAAAAAAAAAACCCACAAAACAAACAAACCAAAACCTAAACCTAAGGCTCAGAAAAAGTGACGTGATTGGCCCCACAGCATATAGTTAGTGACTAAAAAGTGAAAAGCTAGAATTAGAGTCTTTGAATTCCATCTAGGCTTCTTTCTCCAGTTGATGAATGTCAGAAAGTGATTGTCTCTGTGAAAGATTAGAATACCAATCCAAATCTTTTGATTGAATTAACTAATTCCTGTCTCAATGACTGTCAATTAAGCACCACTTTTGTTTCTGTACTTACACACCATTATCATACCCTGCTATGATATTGTAGCATCTTCCCTAAAGAAACTGAAACTGGTTGCCGGGCAGTGGTGGCGCACGCCTTTGATCCCAGCACTCGGGAGGCAGAGCCAGGCGGATCTCTGTGAGTTCGAGGCCAGTCTGTGCTACCAAGTGAGTCCCAGGAAAGGCGCAAAGCTACACAGAGAAACCCTGTCTTGAAAAACAAAAACAAAAACAAACAAACAAAAAAAAACGAAACTGAAACTGATCCTTGAAGACATTGTAGAGGACTTCCATTATGTGAGGCCTTTGGAGGTGAAACCCACTCATCATTGGACAGACACTTGCTTACTTAAGATCTGTACGTTACCTTTAACACGTTATCAGGAACAGTCAAGAATGCCAAGGTATGATCCATCTTCACACAATACTGGAAACCCATACTAAGAATAATAGAGGTAAAGTAGACGAAGAGTACTAATGCTTTTTAAGAGATATGTGAATACTAATAAATTTATTTGATAACGAACTGACCGCAAATGTGGAAGGTTAAGCTTTGTTTTTAATAGTGTTTGTGTGTGTATGTGTGTGAGTGTTTGTGGTGTATGAATGCTTGTGATAAGTGTGTATTTGTATGTTTGAATGCTTGTTGGGGTATGTGTTTGCATGTGTGTGAATGTTTATAGTATGCGTGTGTATGATTTCTTATGCTGAGTGTGCTTGTGTGTGCATGTGAATGCTGTAGTAACTGTGTGTGTGTGTGCCTGCATGTGCTTGCGGGGTGTGTGTGAATGTTTGTGATGTAAGATGTAAGTGGAAATATTTGTGGTATGTGCACATATGTGAATGCTTGTAGTGTGTGTGAATGCTTGTGGTGTGTGAGTGTTTGTATGTGTGTTTATGCTTGGTATGTAAGATAAAGAGAGAAAGAATGCTCATGGAGTATGCGTGTATGTATGTGTGCGTGCATGAGTGCGTGCACGTGCGTGTGTGCGTGCGTACGTGTGTGTGTGTGTGTGTGTGTGTGTGTGTGTGTGTGTGTGAGACACATGTGCCCATGTTTGTGTAGAGAACAGAAGGAAACAATGGGTATCATGCTCTATCATTCTCTGCTTATTCCCCTGAGACAGAGTCTCTCAGTGAACCTCGACTATAACCCATGGTTCTAGGCATCTTGGAGCACAAAAAGATGAAAGGTAGAAAAACACCAATTTATCAAAATTGCCAAGTGCATAGCATATAAGTGACTTTTCCTGAAACTTGAAATCCTGTAGCATGCAATACATATTAGTAATTATGGGGAAAGGCATACTTCTGCATTTAAATACCCATCAGTCATTTTGATATATAGAAATTTACATTTTAGAAACTATAATTCTTCCATTATGAAAGATATTTTAAGAGGTAGGATTATGGACTGATAATCATCCACACTTGTCTTCGAGATGGGTCACCAAAATGACCATTTGAACCAATAGAACTAGCCACTGTTACAATTCTCTTGGAACACTTTTGTTACATATTTACAGATCTCTGTGCTCACGAGAATGGTGCATCTGTCTTCTGGAGACGCCTGGCTGCATTCTTTCCCAGATACTAATATAGGTAGCACTTCAGTAGTGTAACCAATGACATGAAGAACCTGATTTGGAGGGGAACAGATGGTAGCATCTTTCTTGGACTAATTTTGGAATCCTGAAATAGTTCCTTTCTCACACAACCCATCCATGGAACCAAATTAAAACAGCTATGTCACATGGAAAAGGGAGAGAAACATATATCTTAGTGTAAGGCAAAGACATTGCACCCGAAATTTTACTGCTTTCCCCTTGTTTACCTCCTTTCATATAAACATAAGGGTCACTTCAACTTCCTTTCATCCAAAAGGATGCAGAACACCATCATGGGAGTATCTTAAAAAATGAGTGGGACAAACCATATTTTTAGTTATATATATAAAATGATCAAGCTTGCTTTATGTTAGTTTTGAAACATTTTTTTCTTAGTGAATGAAGATCTGGGAGATAACTGACCACTATGCCTGAGAAATCAAAAGTAAAAGGAATTTCAAAGCATCCAATTTCTGGTTCATTGCTTTGTCTGTTGAGAAGATCTTTATCAAAAATGAGATGAAGAGTATCAGCTAAGGATGAAGGAATATGGAGGGAGAGACCCTCAACCATAAAATTACACTTGATGATTTTAGATGATCAAAAATGAGCATCTAAAAACAGTGGTTCTCAAACTTCCTAATGCTGCTTTAATACAGTTCCTTGAGTTGTGGTGACCTCCAACCATAAAATTATTTTCATTGCTACTTTATAACTGTAATCTTGCTACTCTGGTGAATAGTAATGTAAATATCTGTTTCCCAATGGTCTTAGGTGAACCCTGTGAAAGGCTCCTGACTCACAGTTTGAGAACCACTGACCTACAGAGTTGGGAAAATGAGAAAAGTACTTTGTACAGGCACTGACCTGCTTTCCATCAAGGGTATAGAGTTTTTTGACAACTCCAGTTTCCAGCTTGATCGCTTCTGTGATGTCAGTGAGGACCTGCTCGAAAGAGTGGGCTGTTTTCTTGTTGAGAAGCACACGCACTGCCTTCCGAGGCTTGACCCCGCTGCGAATGATGGTCACAAGTTTGGGGCGCACAAAGTCCTTGTTCTCTCTGGCTTGAGCACTGTTGCTGCTAGCCAAGGACTGGGGAGCTTTCATGTTGGCAGATGTTTTTACGTTGACAGACCAGTTGGGATTGACGTTCTTGGTGTACTCAACCTTTTTAAAGAAGTTATCAGAGGAACAGACATAGCTTTCCCCTAAGGGAAGAAATAAATGGTTAGGTGATTAGTTCAGTAGTAGATATGCAAATGCAAATCAAGCTACTATACACTCATATTGAAATAAGACTTTTGGTGAAATGTTGAGATAATAACCAACCAATGTCCAGTTCCTAAACAGGCCCTCTGACAACTTGATTTACTCAAATTCTAAAGTAATCAGCTAAACATTCTTCAATAGAATGGCATAGCTAATTGAAGAACCTTGTAACTCTAAGGGTTATAAAAACAGCAAACACCTCTATGTATGATTTAATAAGTGGAGTTCCCACAATCAGCATGGTACTATTAGAATGTAGATGCTTTCCAGTTTCTCTGATGTTCATTAACTTCCATGCACCACTGGAGCATGTTTAACTTGCCTCTGTGTTCTGATGTTCCCATGCTACGTTTGCACTCATAGTCTCGTCCTTTTGCTCTATTATGAGCCAAGGAAAAATTTCAAAGCCAATTTATTTTTATTTCAAATTGAAGTGAACCAAACAACCTTACATACCAGGCATTCAGTGCACACCTGATCAAAAGCAAAACTATCCTTTGCACAGACTATTGGGCTAAATGGTAGAATTATTGAACTGTAAAGGGTGTGTTTATGTATATGTATGTGTGTTTGCACGTGAGTTTCACATCTAAATTTGTGTATAAGTGTGTAATCTACTGCTTATCCCTCTCAAAATGAAGAAAGTATCTAAATAAGCTACACACACACACACACACACACACACACACACACACACACACCATCCTTAGTGTGTGGTGCAAGTCTAGTTCTTCCTTAGGAAATATTTTTCCTATTTCTACTACCCGCTTCCATCTTTCTCCATCCTCCTAAATACTGCACATTACATCTATATATTTGATGTCGTCTCCATCAGTTGCTTTTGGCTGCCACAGTAATGAGTGGGAGACTGCATTATGCAGCCTGATTGAATTGAAAAGGTCTAGTGTGAGTTTTACATTTACTATGGGCTGGGGGGAAATGACTAATACAGTGGAAGAAATGTAGTGGCCAGAGGCAAGAGGAGGGCATTAGACGCCTGGAACTAGAAACTGAAGAAAATTAAGAGAGAGTTGGGCTCAGCCTGAGGGAGAAGTATATTGAAAAAAAAAAAAGCTGAAATTGCTGAGTAAAGCACATTAGCCTCGAGGTATACAGAAGTTCATCCAGAGGTTGAACTGCAGAAACAGTGATTTTATCAGGCTTTAAAGTCATCAGTAATAAAATGAAATACATAGACAAATCTATAATCCTTAGCCAGTGCAAAAAAATTAAACAAAATTAAAGTTGGATGGCTCTTCTACTTCCTTTGGTCTCAGAAGAATTACACAGAGACATTCAGAAATACCAGGCTGACAATTCATTATCTTTGCAAATATTGATTGCGCCAAGTCATGTGAATTAATAAATTTCTCAGTAAGTAATAAGATTCAGTGGCAATCTCTAGGGTAGCTTTAAAAGGGGACGAATATGTGTGTGTAGGGAGAGAGTAGCACACAAGGATGCTTAATCTCACTTATGGTCTATTACAGTAGGGGAACCAAGAGATGGATCATAAGCAATCCTAGGCACTGGCCCTACTTGGTGCTCATGTGTTCAGTCAAGACGGGAGTTGAGTTTGCAAGCTAAAAGAGACCTTGATTTTGTTGGCCTCGTGGCATGCAAATCCAACACAACACCAGTGTTTAGAGGTTAGGATCTATAAAGTATGACACAAGGATAAAGGGTCCCTTTCAATTACTCTATACATTCATAGCCAACATCCTCCCCCATCATATACACTAGAAATGGCCTCTTGCCTCTGCACTTCATCATATTCATGGGCATCTATCTTCCAAGAGGTCAGATGCCTTTGAGTCAGATGTTTTCCATTACTTGCCATACACTTTCAAACTCTGTCAGACAGCTGGTGGAGTGGAAACATCCAGGGCTTTATATTTATGATTTAACTCATCCACAAGCTCTTCTGAAGAGTCAGCTGTGTAGCCCTATTAGGGCTCTGGACTTTTTGTTTTTGCCCCCTCTTAAATCTCTAAGCCTCTGAACTACAAGTATGATTAACTACCCCCAGATGAAAATGAATATGATGGCAAATAATTAGAGTATCATATGGCACCCGAGAACTTTCCACAAGGCTCAGCCCTCAGACAAATCTATGTTGAGCACCTTCTGAGGGGACATTTTAATCACGCCATTCTCTACTTTTGGCCTGAACACATAGCAGTGGAAAAAGAACAGCTGGTATGATGTCAGCCAGATTGTGACCCCTAACACTTTCTAGTTGTGTGACCTTGGCAAATTACCTGACTTCCTTGGCAGCAGTCTCTTGTCTGCAAGATGGGGGGATTCTAATAATAAGCCCTACCTTATAGGGTTGCTGTGGGTGCAAGTTCAGTAATGGATAAAAAGTGCTGAGCTCAGAGACTGGAACATAGTAAGCACTTCGTAAGTTCTCATTATTATCATTAAGCTCCCCATCTAAATGAACAGATAAGTAGGAGGAAAGGACAGAGAAAGAGGAAGAAATAAAAGCTGAGAGGGAGGATGTAGGGCAAGGAGGTGCCAAAAGCTAAAGAAGAGCAAAGAATGCATCAAGGTCAGCTGTCTATGACCTGAGCTGTGCCGACTGCATGATGTGAGCATTTCTGGAGTCCTGTGCTTCAAAAATAAGATTGCCTGCTACAAGTGGGGCATGTTGGTACATTACTGCAATCCCCAAGCTCGGGAAACAGGAACGAGAGGGTCTCTGGGAGCTGGAGGCAGCCTGCTTCAAATAGTGAGCTCCTGACCAAAACAAGCCTACCTAGTGAGACCTTGTCTATTAATTAACTAATTAATTAATTAGTATTTCATGTTTCTAGAAAAGACTCTTGGAGTTGCAAATTACCAATGCAGGAGCTTTATAGCTCACACACAGCAAAGCCATTGCTGCCTGCTGCAAATGCTGATGCACACTTAGGGCAAGACATTTATGATGATTAAGAACAGTGATTTAGCCAGGCGAGGTTATGCACATCTATAATCCCAGCACTTTCAAGAGAGGTGGGAGGGGAAGGAATTCAAGGTCACCCTCAGCCACACATAGAAAGTGTGACATTAGCTTGGGCTACAGCAGACTAAAAGAAAGAACAAAAAAACTAGTGCCTTGTAGCAGAGCATGGTGGTCTGTAAATCTCAGCAGTCTGGAGGATGAAGGAGACAGATCTTTATTCAAATCCCAACCAGGCACTTAGGAGCCACATGACCTCAGGCATGTCACTTAATCTCCCTAAGTCTTGACTTCTTTATATGCAAACTGAAGGCATTTCACTAGATGATAGGAGAGTCTTTTATGGGCCTAAAGATGTATAAGAGGGAATTTTCTTCTCTTTTCAATCTCAAACAGGCTTGAGGAAACAGTTATTTCAGTAATCAAATGCAAAAACCTAGATGCCCACCGCCAAGGACCTTGTAGTTCTATTATTGGAAAGCCCTAGATGTGTTCCTTTGTTGTAGATAAGGTTTCCTGGTTCTGATCTTGCCAACATTTCTCAGGTCTATTTTCAGAGCCTGGTGCTTCCTACACGGTTACCTAGCACTTGGAGCTGGGTGAAGCCAATTGTAACTTTCCCCAGCTGAGTCTCCACCCTGCGACAGCCTCCAGGGGTTAGTTTCCACCCTCTGGGACCCTAGAAAGAAAGCTGTTTCTCAGCTAAGCAAAGTGACAATTTGCTATAATTCAGCTGCTTTAGGATGAAGGGTGAGAGAAATGAAATGGCAGAAACACGACTAAAAGGGCATAAAGGGAACAGGCATTAGGTTCAAAATGATCCAAAGGGTACCCTTCTTCACCCTTAGGAAGGCTCCATTTTCCAAAGAGTCATATACATTTATAATCTCTTAATGCAAAAATGATTTTCACCGTGTTTTCTATTCTTTTCTGGGGATTCCTAACTCAAGGAAGGAAATATTGAATGATATTATTGCATTATTACATTGCAATATTAAATGATGGCTTCTTGTATCATCCTGTCCATGCATCATCATTCCTGAGCATCTTAAAATCCCTGCTTTGAAGGCCGGGTAGTGGTGGCACACGCCTTTAATCCCAGCACTCGGGAGGCAGAGGCAGGCGGATCTCTGTGAGTTCGAGGCCAGCCTGGGCTACCAAGTGAGTTCCAGGAAAGGCGCAAAGCTACACAGAGAAACCCTGTCTCAGAAAAAAAAAAAATCCCTGCTTTGGGTGATGCACTTGCTTTAGTAATAAGAGACGAAGTGAAAAGGTGGTTTAATCTCATTAGAACAAATGCACTATGGGAAAGGAGCTGGATGGTACAGTGTCACTATATAGCTCAAATTATTCAAGACTATTCCACTTTTAAGTATTCTTCCAATGGTCTGCATAATTAATAGTGTTCAAATTTGTCTTGATACACAAAAATCGGCTAGTCAAAAATATAACCCTTAAATTGGTGAGTGTATATAAACACGGAGGTGAAGAAAAGATTAGATATTATGGAAATGGACAATACTTTTCTAATGCAAGATAAAGAAGAGGCAAACAAAAGGAAATACCACTGATGAATCTCCTTCATTGACCAGCTGGGGATACAGTTTCATGAGGGCCGCATCCTCTGTGATTTTGCCAAGACCCTTGTTGTATGCAAGAAGCTATGGAAAGGCTGACATGAAAAATGAGGTTTAGACTCAAAATGGTTCCCTTGATGATTTCCACCATCTAGCAGCAGACAGTTGACTAGAGTCACCAGACAAAAGGAGTGCCAGAGGTGCCATAAGGTCAGAGTGATTAGCATTTGCTTTTTATTTTATCTAATTTTAGGCTAAATATTTAATGTTCTGATTGTTTGGGAACCCATGTTATGTGATCCATTCCTTTGAGATCTACAAAGCAAAAAGGAACAGAAATGAGGTTTCTGCAACTAGGAACTCTGTATCACTGTTGTTAATGGAACAGACTCAAAAAAATCACCTCATCTAACACTCTGCAAGTTTCAATACTCAAAAGAATTTCTCAATAAAGAGTATAAGAATGAGTTTAGAGGCCCTAGACTTTGAGGTCCTGTCTCAGTTGATCTGTAATGTGTTCCAAGACCACTGCAATCTAGGCTGGCCTCAAACTCACTGTCCTCCTGCCTCAGACTCTTGATATTTGGGTTACAAAGTGTGAACCACTGCACCAGACTAAAGCCATTAATTTTGAAAGAAAGAGAACATTAATATCATTGATGATGAAGACAGTCCCATAGTCACATAGCTAACCAGGTAAAAATGAGAATGACTTAGGCAGTAACAGTTACCCTTTATTGAGTATCACTGTGTATGTAGAAGAATAGAAAGCACTTCATATCATTTCTTAATTGATTCGCAAAGCAATTGCTTTCATTTTATAGATTTTAAAAACTGAATCTTGGGGTTTCTACTGATTTCCTCAAGTTTCTACAGGCTAGAAGCTAACAGATCTGAATTTGAAACAAATCTCATTCCCAATATTTCATTTTCCATTGTAATCTGCTCCAAGATATGAACCCAATATTCCTGATACTTCACCGGTAATCTTTCCAAACATCTTCAATTTAAATCTTAACAGGAAAGAGTGTACATTAATAATTTTTTATCTTCCATCCACATTCTTCTGCAAGTAAACAAAGGGATTTCTGACCTTTTTTCTAGATAAGTAACTCTAACTGACAAAATGCAAGGAAAAAAAAAAAACCTTTCCATGTCTTCCTCATCTCGGTGCCCTTTCCCACAGTGAGAAAAATCATCAATACTCCCCCAGAAATACCTCTGGCATCCACTGTCACTTGGGCTTGTAGAAGACAAAATGAGTACATTTAATTGAGCCCTATCCAGATTCTATACTGGTTGGAAACACATCAGGAAATACCACTGCACCCAGAAATGGTATATAGGTCTAATTTAGCAGGAACCAAAAGAAGACAGGTGAGAATAAAGCTGTGTCTGTTTTTAAAATTCATGTTGATAACTTACAAAGATTAAATTGACATGGTTTGTCATCAACTTTTTCTCAATACACACATACACACATGTATACGCATATATGTGGGGGAGATATTTGTAAAAAAAATTGATTGAGGGAAATCTGTGTAAAACACTGATAACAAATATAACATTTTCACTCTTACTCAGTATACTATGTCTGGTTCAGATTCTTACCTAGCATGTATCATGGCATTTAAATGTTCACAGATGATGGAAATTAAGACAAAGTAGGAGATTCAGCGTGTTTTGTTTGTAAAAGGTATTACAGAGAAATCCCTCAACTTTGACTGAAATATAGATTTTACAGCAACTGAAGACACACGCCTTATTGATTACTCTGTTGGACAGCTCCCTCGACTGAGCATCCAGATTTAAGAGTTGACCCTAACTGGCCTCCTTTTATTTTAAGATATGCACTAGAATGATTAACCCTTTGATGATTAGGAAAGTCTTGGATCGATGTTTGCCTACCCACTCTGTAAATGATCTAATCGTCCTCCTCTGCATGGATTTTCAAGGTCAGCTGTGTAGAAAATTCTTAGATTCCGATCCCGAGACTCTCTCGGATGGAAGCACTATGTGGATATTGTCTCTTATAAGTTGCTTGCCTGAATCACTTCACATTACTGCTTTGAAAACCGCAACTACATGATGGACATAGGACCTTGTATAAGGGAAACCTCCATTCCCCTTTGTCTAGGAACACAGGAAACCTCAACTCAGTGAGGCTGGGCTACTCCTACTAAGTCACCAAATGTGCTGTTTCTCTTTCTTTGTTGGCTCTTTATAATCTGGAGTCCCTAGAGATCTATTTGCACTGATTCACCTTTGTGGGAGGTTGAAGGCAGAGGGGGAAGGAGAGAGGGAGAGAGGGAGGCCTGAATAATGTAGGAGAGACTGGAAGAACATTTCCATTGTCACTATTCCTTGAGGCTATCCTTTAAAGTACCTATGGGTCGAATTGATCATGATAATTTATCTGGCAATATAAAATATTAACAATATGACACAAGATCTGTTTTCTAAATATCCATAAAAAGAAAATATGGTTGAATAAATTTTGTGAAGATCTGGGATTTTTCTCTGTTATCATGTGGGTCACAGGTTGTCAAGGTTTTCAGCAGTCAACATAAAATTCAGTTGCACTTCCAAAATATGGAGAGGATATGAAAGGATTTAGGTAGAGTGACTCATCCTACTCTAATAGAAATGGTGGTCATTAAAATACCAGGCATACCTACAGCTTTCTTTCATATTTCTCCCAATGATCTCAGCCTCTCAGACACACCCTGAAGTGGGCTTTTTAGAAGCAACAGCTGAGTAGCAAACACTTACCTAAAAGTCTAATCCTCTGTGAACATATCCAGGAAGTCCTGTATTGGGGTGTGTATTTCTAATGAGCAGCAATTTCCAAACAATTTCTCAGCAGTTCATAGGAAATCTGGGCACAATTGTTTTATTCTTCCTCACCTTAATGATTAATGATTTCATGGCCTGTCTTGATGGTGCCACACCGAGTTAGTTATGAACAAGATTTAGAGTGAATGTCACAATTCAGATTTTCCTTTGTATACCCAGGGAGATAAACACATTTAGTTAGCAAACCCATGTACATTCCAACCTCAGCAGAGATGGAACCCCATGAAGAGTGACAGTTAATGGTCCTGATGGTAACTTTGGAATCAGAAGCCTGAGCATCAGTCAACCTGATGTTTTGGCAAACAAATAGCCTAGTTTCTTTCAAGGAAGACTAAAAATATAATCATAAGAACATCCTTTCCTTCCAGGGGCCACCACCCACTACTTAAATTACCTTCTTCCAGTTCATCCATGCTTCCAATTTTCCTGGATCCATCGATGGTGTAAATATAGCGCACTCCCTGAGGCAGGTTGATGTTGTCGGACAAGGATCGAGTCAGGTCAGCCAGCAATGCATCAAAACTACGAAAACGGTCAGAAGACACAGCGTACACAATCCCCTTGAAGTAGCGGTCCCCATTGCGGTAGAAACGTACCTTCTTGGCCTTCTTCTCGTTACTTAGTGCCTGCAAGGTTCTGGTTCTGTAGAAGCTACAGTGGGCACTATGAGTGGGACTTGGAAGCCCATTCATCCGTGTCCCTCTCATATTCCTAGATGCTTTGTCTCTTTCATCAAAATGTCCAAAATCAAGTTCCATATTTTGATTGAACCGCAGCAACCTGATTGTTAGAGAAAGAGGTGGGGATAAGGAAAGGCAAATAAGGAGGGGTGGGGGTAAGAGAAAAAAAGAAAGGGAATTGAAATATTAGCCAGATCCAGAGCTGCAATCTGCTGCCTGTGAAAAGAACTGGTTGAAAAAAGCCTGTGACCCATCTGCTGCTTGTCCCTGACCTACAGGAATATTGATCTTAATAGAGAGGATGGAGGGGGCTGGGCAACAGGACTGGATGCTGGGGAGGGGGATAGGGGCAAGAGCTAGAAAGGGTGGCACTTTTGGCACTGTTCCAAATTTGGGAGGGGGTATTGAAATAGCTTAGAATCCTGGAACTTACTGACAGTGGCTCCTATCAAATTGTAACTTCGGGCAAAATACATTAAAACTGGCATCTGCTTCCTCACACATGGCCACATGACTAACAGTTGTAAATGAATCCCTAGCCTGACAAAATTCCCCTTGAAGAGAAACAGGGAGCTAGCCAAGGTTGGCATCTCCAGCTTAGGGAGCAGTCTTTGCATCACAATACAATGACTAGGAAGAGGGGTATTTGAATTTTATTCCAAATCCTTTTTCCCTGCTCTAATATGTGTATCCCCTCCCCCAGAATAAACTAGGATTCTCTTTTAAAGGGACAGCCTCCAGGGAATACCCAGTGTCTTTGTGCTATTCATCAAACCCTCTCCCATCAAGCTGGTGCCGCTATACAGCATTCATAAGAAATAAGCTGGGGTTTGAAAAGGGGGAGGAGGATGTCGAAAAAACCAGTTCTTTAACAAGTATTAGCTCTGCTTTCCTCTTGCTTCTATTTTGTCACAGAATCCTTTTTCTCCTTTCAGGTGTTTCATCCCCTTCCCACCAATGCATCGACACCTTTTAATGGAATAATTTAATTGTGGAAAGATTCCCAAATGGGTCCCTGAATAGCATATGGGACCTTTACAAGCGAGTACACCTTTCATTGTTCTGGGTTTCTCCCCTGACTGAAGGAACATTTTGCCCTCACAGCAGGCAATTCACTTCAAACTTGTCTATTGCCTAGGTTCATTGATGGAGACAATAAAAAAAATGGTCATCTGTCATGCTTTGATCTCACCCCCCCCCCCCCGCCAACCCCCCCCCCACTGAACCCCTCCCCATTAGGAAAAAAAACAATGAAAACATGCAACCAAATAATACAACCGAAGCCCTGAACGCTCACAAAGGTAATGTGACATCCAAGGAACCAAACTATTAACATTCATCTCACAGATGGGGGAAAAAGACTCACAAAGCAAGCGGGCTCAGCTGCTACATACTGCCACATCAAGATTTGCAAGGAACCACGGAGACAGGAGGTTAAGGGAGACTGGTAGCTGGTGTCTTTGCCAGGCTCAGTCCCCCTTTTTTTCCAGTGTCACCATGACCTATGCTGAGCTCAGCATTGTCTCTGTCAGACAACCTGCAGTAGTAAGACCCCAACTCCTCAAGACAAGTATATCAAGCATTTCCCCCAGGCGGGCTGTGCAAATAAAGCTATGCTTTAGAATCAGAAGTGCTATTATTCTAAATTAGCATCACAGTGAAAACAAAGGAACAACAAACTCACTTTTCCAGAGGAAAATCCCAGGTAGAATCTTAGAGGACAGCAATCCTATAGAATAAGGCAAATAAAAGAGAAGAAGAAAGACAGAGACAGACACACACAGAAAGAGAGCTGTGTGCCTTGTGCTTTGCCCGTTTGACATCTGTTACATTCGGCTTGAAAATCACTCGAAAGCCCCACTCACCGGTTTGCTGCTGGTTGGGTGGAGATGCTGAGAGAAAGAAAACCAATCTCTCTATGCCTTTGTTGTCTGAGCTCCAAGCAAGAAATTCCTGCCAGGGTGGATAGCTGCCTTCTAGGTCCTAGTGCCTTGTCCGGCTTCTCCCCTGGAACTCAAGCTTAGCGAGCACCCCCAACCTCCTATGATTAATTACATGCTTTTTTTCTTCAATTCACAGCCTGCATTAACAGCTAGAAAGGTTTCATTTATAACCCACAGGAAATTGCAGGGTAAGAAAAAAAAAAAAAAGATTGCACAGGCAAGCTCAGAATGCTCTAATGAGCTATGTGCTAGCCCTTTCTCTTAGAAAATTGGCAATTTTACTTGGCTAAAACCTTAGCCTAATCTGCCTAGTGGCTGGAATCAGCAAGCCAAACCAAGTTTCTTAGAAGTTACAACTCTCTTCCTTCCACCTTCTTCAAAGAAAATGAAGTCTGTAAATTCTCTAACATTTGAGGTAGTGCATCCAACCCTGGTTCTATGGGAAATGAAGTCAGCAGCGATAGCACATGGACAATACATGGAGGAGACACAGTCACAGAAATCATGAACACTAGAGTTGAAAAGTGGCACCCCTCCAAGTTTTCATTCGGTTGTTTCATCAAGACAGGATCCAGCTTTGTAATCATAGTGGACCTGACTTCACCATGTAGCCCAGGCTGGCCTCTAATTTGCTGACATTTTTCTTCCTTTGTTCTGTTTCCTAGGTACTAGTATTTGTTAGGACTTAAGCCACAAAGCCCAGAATCTCCCCAAAAACATTTTAGGCTGACATAAAATATTGGTTTACCTTTCCACTCCTGGGCATATACCAAAGGAGACTATAGCCTATCATAGAGACACTTACACATCCCTGTTTATTGCTGCTCTATTCATAAAAGCCAGAAATGGAAACAGTCCAGATGTCCGTTAACAGATGAGCAGATAATGAAAATGCAAGATATGTGCACAATTTTAATCATTCATAGGTAAAAATAAAATTTAGGAGATTTTCAAGAAATTGATAGAATTGAAAATATTATACTATGTGAGGTATTCTAGGCTGAAAGAAACAAAAGGATGTTTCCTTTCATGTAATTCATGTGTGTGTGTGTGTGTGTGTGTGTGTGTGTGTGTGTGTGTGTATGTATGTGTGTGTGTGTGTGTGTGCATTTGTGTGTGTTTGTGGGAGTGGGTGTAGGTAGAGGCCATGAAACTATAAAGGAGCCTAAAAGAAGGACAGTGAGTGTTAAGGAAGGGGGAGTGAGGTCTACTCCATAGAATGGAATTCATTTGGTTCTATAAAACTGGCCAAAAGCCCATGTCTGTGGAGGTCATAAGCCCTAGGGAGAAACCAATTACTGTTGTTTTGCTCCATGAACATGGTGTCAAACTACCTTCTAAATGTTTATGTTTCCACCTAATACATTAAAGATTAATTGAAGATTACGGCTGCTCTTAGTCATGGTCAGAAAAATTTCTGTTTGCAGTTGTCAATAGTTAATGCAGAGATTCCTAACTGGTCCATGTGCTGAGAATAAGTGACTGTGAGTGCTCAGCCCCTAAGTGGGACATTTTGATCATCCTCCTCCAAGGTTCTGAAAACATCATTGAAGAGGGGGATGAAAGAGTATAAGAGCTGGACTAAGCTGAGGATTTCTTCTGGACATGGAACTCATGAATTCACTGTAGCTGTTGTTACTTAAAGAAGACCAGTACAAGATCAGGACCTCAACATTCCATTATGGATGGGGTAAGAGCTTAGGAAGACCTGCCATTCCCTGAATTAGCTGCCAATAACATGTGTGACATCCTAGTCATCTTTTGTTGCTAGGGCAAATAAACCAGTCATTGGAGAGATAGCCTAAACTTTGCTTCCCCGTTCTGTATCTCATGCAAATGTGTATAATGGGAGGAACCTAAGTTTCTTAACAAATACAGTTTTCATCTTTCAAACCGCTGCAGTTCAAGCGGTTGCACCTCAAGTAGGCTGGAATCTTTAGTCTATTTTGTTGTCTATAGAATCTCGTATTTGAAAAAGTCATCAGATTAGTGTACTACTGATAGGTATTTAGGTTGCTTTCAATTATTTCACTTTTTTAAAGAGGATATAGTTGTAGCTGTTTTCAACATGTGTGAGTTTCTCTTGGAATGTTGCTTAGTCGGTTACTGCTACTATCACACATAACAGAATGGGTAATTTAGAAAGCCCAGAAACTCGTTTCAATGGTTCTAATGTGAAGGAAGCCCAAGATCAGGGAACTTGTGGACTTGGTGGAAGGGTTAAAAAAAATACTATGTTGCTCCCTTCAATATATTTTGTAAGAGCATTAATTCCGGGTAGGAGTGGTGGTTCAGGAAAAGCATCACTTTTTTTTTTTTTTTTTTTTTTTTTTTTTTGTGGCCAGCCTAGACTATTATAGTGAGTTCCAGGTCAGCCAGGGCTGCAGAATAAAATCTTATCTCAAAAAACTGGGAGGAGGGGACTGGACCTAACTGGACTGAATCTACCAGGTTGAGCTGAATCCCAGGGAGTCCTTGCCCTGGAGGAGATGGGAATGGGGGTGGCTGGGGGGAGGTGGGGGGGTACAGGAGGAGGGAGGACAGGGGAATCCTTGGCTGATATGTAAAATTAAATCAAATTATAAAACAATAAAAAAGAAATTAAAAAAGTGAAAGAAAGGTGGGGCTTAATCTCATTCAAGACATTATTGCATCACCAAAGGCCCCACCTGTTAATAGTATCAGACCATGCTCAAAATAAGACACAAGATAAGAATATCAATCCTTCCCCAAAGTCATTTATACATTTCAAGAAAAAGTTGAATAAGAATTTTTATGAAATCCCAAAAAGATGTTAAAATGGTCATGACAGAATATAAAGCTTTAAATATAACTAAGATGAGAGAGTGATTGATTATAAATCAAGATTTAACCTACCAAGATAAAGCTATGGAAATGAGCATAGCATAGTGATAGCAAGTTGGCTTGGAAGATAGATCTTTAAAACCAAACAGATGTCAACATCAATAGGACCTTAGTATAGGAAAGTGTAATGGTGAGAGCCAGGACTTTGGAGCCAGACTGCCTGGTTTCAAATTCTGATTCTACTAATTTTTAGGTGGTGACTTTGGGGGATACTATTTTTTAATGTACTAAAGATCACAAATTCTTAGGCTACCAAGGACAAGAGTGTCCACTCCTGCAACATTTCCCTCAGCTGTATAAGTATCTGATTTATTGAATTAAATCCCTCCTCCTTCTCTCCCTCCTCCTCCTCCTCCTCTTCTTCTTCTTCTCCTTCTTCTTCTTCTTCTTCCTTCTTTACCTCTCCTCCCTCCTCCACTACTACTACCTATTGCTATATGTTTTCACATAGCCTAGGCTGTGCTTAATCTTTCTATATATTGGAGGCTGATCATGAACTCCTGATCCTCCAACCCTGACTTCAAAGGTGATTATGACAGAAGTGATCCTTAGCAACAGAACACTAAAGATGGATTTCTGGGATTTGGTTATCTGACTCCTTGTACTTGAAGGCAAAGTTTGGACATGGCATGTGGTTGTCTCAACACAGTTTTATGCTAGGATAATGATCAAAGGATGTTTCTGACTATTCAGGAGAGTTAATATGTCTAGGTCAAGGTTTCAAATTCTCAGTCTCTACATAGTTTTATAATTGGCCTAAAATAATCTTATAAGATTTTGGTCATAGAGTTGGTAGCCTAAAGTCAGACTTAGAGTCTTATTTTGTGAGAGACTGAATTACAGGCTATGTTGGATTTCAATCTCTTCTGAATGTGTCTATGAAACTATCTGCAGAGTGAACAGACAACCTACAAAATGGAAGAAACTCTTTGCCATATATATTTTAGTGCATGGAGGATTGATTTCTAGACTACTTTATTAGAAACAAACACCACAAAATGGCCAATCCATACTTATACTAAATAACTGAATGGACATTTTTCAAACAAAGAAATACAAATGGCTAATAAATAGTTCTTATGTGTTCAAACACCCTTAGCCATCAGAGAAATGGAAATTAAAACTACTTTAAGATTCCATCAGAATTTCTGTTAGAATGATTATCATCAAGAAAACAGACAAATGCTGGCGATAATGTAAGGAAAGAGGAATTCTTATATACTGAGGTTGGGAGTGAAAACTGGTGCAGCCTCTATAGAACCTGATTCAGCTATTCCCCAGAAAAGTGCAAAATCAACCTATTCCACTCCTGGGAACATACCTAAAGGAGACTACAACTCTACCATAGAAATATTTGCACATTCATTTTATCCCTGCTCTTTCCACATGTCAATCAAACCAACTGTTGAATTCATAATGAAAATGTAGTGCATGTACATAATTCTATTGATCCACAGGTGAAAAGTAAAATTATGTGATTTATAAGAAAATGTGTAGAATTGCTAATATTATACCAAGTGAGGTATCCTAGGCTGAGAGAGAAAAAGGCACTTGTTTTCTTTCATCTGAGACCCCTAGCTTATTGTATGTATGCGTGTGCGTGTGCGTGTGCGTGTGTGCGTGTGTGCGTGTGTGCGTGTGTGTGTGTGTGTGTGTGTGTGTGTGTGTGTGTGTGTGTGTGTGTAAATACAAAGGAGGCCATAAGAAGGCAAATGGATTAAGGAAGGGAGAGGAGGAATGAATACTGGGAGTGGGAGTAGTGGAGGGTGAGTAACAGAAGCAGGGATACAAAGCTGGGGTGTCCATCAAAGGGTAAAAAGGTATGCATGGAAATTTCTTAAGAAACCCTGCTACTTAGTTGGATAATTTTAAAAATTAAAAAAAAAAACATAAAAATGCAGGTGAATATTAGGGCATTAGATGGTAAGCAGATACATATGGTAAGTTTGGCACAGCTTAAAATTATGACCCAGTATTACTTAGAATATATTCATTAACACAGTAATTAGCTTTCTATTCAGATACTCACACAAAGCCTTATTATTTCTTTTAGTATGTAAGCTTTGTTCTCTCTATATAAGAATATGCTTTTCATATCTGATAAAGTTGGTCTTGCCTTGATACAACACCGGGTAATAAGTTTGTCAAACTAGATGTTGTATAACTAGATATTAGCTTGTTTTCATCACCTCCGTTACTAGCCTAATGCCTCTGGACCTATAACAAGGGGTAGATATCAGCACTCATCAGTGAGTGAGTGTTCAAATATTGCTTCAACAAATAAAGACAAATCTTAGAACCCGACACACAGTTACCATCCGTTGGTGTTTTCTCTATCTCAGTAACTGGAAACAGCAAATAATTCGATTGCATTCACTTACGGATACTAACTCTACCCTTCTACCACCACCATATTCTTACTGTCTCATTTCAGAAGTACATTAAGTCTGGATCTTGATTATAACTTCGTCCAGGGGAGCCTGATATGTACACCTCCACAGCAGACACAGTACTGACAGGAGCTGGCTGGTTCAGCCTGTCTTTGCCACTAGATCTTTATGACTCAACAAAGCAATGGTGGCCAATGTATCTATAGCAACCAGGCTGCAGTACAGATGATAGCAACTTCCAGTAGGAGGGAGGAAAGGAGGGAAAGAAGGGAGGAGGGGACGGGATGAAGGAGAGAGGAGTGGAGAAGAGTAGTAGAGGAGAGAAGGAGGTAAGGAAGAAAGAGAAGGAGGGGGAGGAGCAGGGAAGAGGGAAGGAGAAGAGAAAGAAAGTAGTTGAAGAGGGAGAAGGAATGGGAGGAGGTGAAGGGGAGAAGGAAAGAAGCTATGAGGGAGAGGAGGAAAGGAAGAGAGGAAAAGAAAGGGTAGGAAAGAGGAAAGGGGAAGGAAAGAAGGGGATGGGAGGAGGGGATGAAGTGAGTAGCAGAGGGAAAAGGAAGAAAGAAGGGAAGAAGGAAAGAGGAGAGTAATGGCAGAGAGAGAGAAGGGAAGAGGAAGAGGGGGTAAGAAAGAGGAGAGGGGAGCACAGGAGGGGAAGAAAGAACAGGAAAGAAGAAAGCAGGAGGGAAGTAGAAGTGGAGGGAAGGAGGGAAGGGGAGATGATTTGGGGTCAGGGAATAGGGAAAGAGGAGGGAATAGAAGAAGGGAAGAGAAGAGGGAGGACAGTAGGGAAGAAAGAAGGAGGGGAGGAAGGGAGAGGGGAAGAGAAAGGGAAGGGGAGAGGGGAGGACAGGAAGGGAGGGAAGGACATGAGGAGAGCAGAAGAAAAAGGAAGGAGAGGTAGGGAGGAAGGGAGGAAAGAGGGGGAGGTAACAGGTGGGTGGGAGGAGATTAGCAGTAGAGGAAGATAGAAAGGGGGAAGGAGCAGAGGAAGTGGAGAGGAGAAGGAGGAGAGTAATGAGAAGGGAGGGAAAGGAAGAGAGGAGGAGGGGAGAGGTGGAGGGAAAGGGAAGAAGGGAGGAGGAAAGAGAGGGGAAAGAGGAAGGGAGGAGAGTAGGAGAAGGAAAGGGAAGAGGTGGAGAGGAGACTGGGAAAGAAGAAGGAGGAGAGAAGGGAAAGAAGAGGACAGGAGGGAAGGAAGAGAGGAAAGGTGGAGAAAGGAGGGGAGGAAGGGAGGAGAGGGTGAGAAGAGAGGAGGAGGAAGGTGAGGCAAAGGGAGGAAGCTAGGAAAGAGGAAGAGGGGATGACAACTATCAGAGGAAGGAAGAGGGGAAGGAAGGGAGGGGGAAGGTCTGAAAGAGGGGAGGAGGAAAAAGATGTTAGGAGTGAAGGTGGGGGATAAGGGGAGGAGGGAAAGAAGGGAGATGAGGAGTGAAGGGGAGGGGAGGCAGGTGGAGAAGTGGAAAGGAGGGGAAGGAAGAAGGAAGGAAGTGTGGGAAGAAGGTGAGTAGAGAGGAGAAGGAAGGAGGGGAAGAGGGGAGGAGGGGCAGAAGTGAGGGGAGGGCAGGAGGAGAGCAGGAGAAGAATGAAGTTCCCTTGGAGGGGAGAATGGGAGGAGAGGGGAGAGTGAGAGGGGAGAGAGGAACAGAAGGCAAAGAGGGAAATTGTGAGGGGTGGGGCAGAGACCTGGAGGGGAGAGGGAGGGAGGGTATCAGATCACAGTAAACTGCATATTCGCTGCCTTAAACATTCGTCACTGCTTTGTGTAGGGAGCATTCAAAATTCTACTTGCTATTTGAAAGTATGCAATTAATTTTGTCAACTTTATCATAGTGCTACAGAACATTAGAAGTTATTTCCTAGATCCAAATATACACTTGAACCCATTAGCTGGAGTCTCTCCATTCCCATCTGCCTTCCCCAACCCTCAACACACACGTCCCTACGAAACTTTTGGTAGACACTACTCTTTCTTTTGTGAAATGAACTTGTAATTGCCATACATTGCTGTGGATACCACTCTATATAAATAAAACACTGATGGCCAGTGACCAGGCAGGAAGTATAGGCGGGACAAAGAGAGTGGAGAATTGGGGAAACAGGAAGAAGGAGGAGAGACACTGCCGCCACCGCCAGGACAAGCAGCATGTAGAGACTCTGGTAAGCCACCAGCCACGTGGCAAGGTATAGATTTATAAAAATGGGTTAATTTAAGATAAAAGAACAGTTAGCAAGAAGCCTGCCACGGCCATACAGTTTATAAGTGATATAAGTGTCTGAGTGATTATTTTATATGTGGATTGTGGGACTGTGGGGCTTGGGGAACCTGGAGAGAAGCCCTCCAGCAACAAATGGCGCCCAACGGCTCGAGTTTCCACCTTAAACCTGAGAATATTTAATAACCAATTCTAAACAGAGCCAAAACCAGGTTGCTGCTTCTTGTCTCATATGGGCAGCTAGACGCAGCAAAACGCGGGTTTGAACACTGGCGGGTTCCTGGCGTGTGCGTTTCAACGGCAGTATGGCGGGAATGAGGCGTCTGCCAGCGGCACATTATGCTATGTAGTAGATTTAGTCTTTACTAGTATTAAAAAAAAAAAAAAAGGTTTCTGGTCTACACGTTGCTTTGATAAAAGCTTACACCCACTATTTCTGAGACTTTATGACTCCCAGAGCTGGCGGAAAACGTACCACTGCCATGTTGGGAAGCTGAAGTGGGCGGAGCCAGCAGCCACAGCGCCGTTTCAGTCTTACAATGGTGCAGTTTAAAGCAATAGGCTCAAGGTAATATAAAACATAAGCCACATAAAGATGGCTACCACACAAAGAATCTGGATTATGTTCTCTTTGATATTCGTAACTAAAGAAAAACATTTGATTACAAAAGCTGTTGAGTTATGCCAAAATGTATATTTTAAAGGTACCTTGACTTCAAAATTTGGATATAAGGATATGTTACTTTGGAAAAGAGGTTCTGCTTTTGTTTCCACAGAAAGCCAGAGGCTGTGGATTTGTTCCAGATTAAGATACATCAGGTTTCACCAGCCAAGACCCCCTGAAAGGTCTCGGATGACACCATGGCCCAGATGATCCAACATCCAGAGTGGTTTCAAGGCAACTGATTCACACAATACAGCCTCACGGACTACCCCATAGGCCTAAAATTTTCTTTGCGTCCCCATAAGATACAGCGCCTCCGTCCAGCAGGAAGTAGTAAGAGATGCTACGCCCAAATTCCCAAATATACCAAGCTGGCTTTGGAGGTGGAATTGGCTCACTCCCCTCTAAACCCAGACATATTACTTTAAGAAAAAATGGTTAAGAGATTCTTGTGTCCCAAATCAGAAGAGCCCTCTGGTGTGGGACAGAGAAAAACCAATATTTTTATTTAAAACAGGTTGATTATAAATGTGATCTCTTTCTAAAAAAGAAAAAAGGGATATGATTAGATATATAGGAGGATATGGAGATGATAAGATAAAAGAGTAGATTAATGAACCTACTTTTAAAGAAAAACTTGTTTAAAATGTTTTACATTGGTATAGATTTTAGTTTATGTTTAAAATGTTTTACATTGGTATAAATTTTAGTTTATTGATACAAACTTGAAGCTAATTTTGTTATACTGTATATATATATTTCTATTCTTGTTTGAGGTATTATGTTTATGTAACTCATTTAAAATTGTAATGGATAATTAAAAATAGATTAATAATTAGTCATTTATGATAATCATATTTGTAGCCATGTTAGTAGTCTTCTAGGTATACATAGATATATTTCAGATAGATAGGTAATCTTCAAACACTTCATAGACCTAGAGAATATGGCATTTAAATAACTTAAAATTCTGTTGACGTGAGACACAATTGCTCCTGGCTGCACCAATTGATCCCGAGAGAATGTTGGGCTTCTAAGACATTTCCATTTGGAAGTTTGTCTTTTTGGCACAAAATGGCCTACTGGGCAAAGAACTGCCCTTGCCTTGATGGCTGACAGTACAAATGCAATGCTGTCCTTTCTGGACAAGCGGGACACAAGGAAAGCGACCACTGTACTCTGTCAAGACAGGGTAAGATGGTCTTTCAGAAATCCTGCTTCTGAAAGTGGTCTGTCAGATACTCTAGGCCTGTAGCCAATTTAAATGCACCAACAATGCTGAGAAACATTAGGTGACTGTCCAGGCTGCCAGCTGTCTTGGTCTACTCTTGCAAGATTCCCGAAAGTTGCTTGCATCCGTCTACCATTTCTTAGGTACCATTATTTTCCTTCTCAGGTCTTTGATGTGGTTAAAGACTAGAAAGTTGTAATATCCTCAGTTATGATAAAAGATAAGTTAGATATAAAACTTTAAACTCACAAATATAAGATAGATAGGACATCTTCTTTAATATTGTAACTGTAATTCTTGCTCAATAACTGTTTTATTATATGTAATATTACCATGTTAAAATTAAAACCTTCCTTTTAAAAAAAAAAGAAAAGGGGAAGTGCTGTGGATACCACTCTATATAAATAAAACACTGATGGCCAGTGACCAGGCAGGAAGTATAGGCGGGACAAAGAGAGTGGAGAATTGGGGAAACAGGAAGAAGGAGGAGAGACACTGCCGCCACCGCCAGGACAAGCAGCATGTAGAGACTCTGGTAAGCCACCAGCCACGTGGCAAGGTATAGATTTATAAAAATGGGTTAATTTAAGATAAAAGAACAGTTAGCAAGAAGCCTGCCACGGCCATACAGTTTATAAGTGATATAAGCGTCTGAGTGAGTATTTTATATGTGGATTGTGGGACTGTGGGGCTTGGGGAACCTGGAGAGAAGCCCTCCAGCATGACACCATGCAGTAGTTACTCTTTTGTGCCATTAATATTTCATTTAACCTAATATCCTCCGGCCCCATCTCACTAATTTTACCACAAATGACGAGATGTCATTATTTGTATGGATGATGAGTGCAACATTTTGTTCATACATCATATTTCTTTATCCCTTAATAAATTCTTACCTTCTTACTTCGGAAATACACCAACTATCATAACTTTCTTGGCAAGTTCACAGCCCACAGCAAGAAGCACAGTACTGACCAGGCCCACCTGCTTCAAATCAGCTTGCCACTGAGGCTTTGTGACTCAACAGAGAGTGGTGGTCAATGTTACCATAGCAATACAGGCTGTGGTACAGAGAAACCTGGATGAAATACACCTGCAGCCTTACCCAGTTATAAAACAGAAATGACTATACATGCAATCAAATATACTTTTTAGTACTTAGTGGTGCTAATTTACTGGATTAAAACTGTGGTAAAGGAAAGAACTTACATAGAAGTATCTTTCTGCTTAAGCACTTAGAGGCCATTGTATAGTATTAGTTGGCCTAGTGTCCATGTTCTTATGTCTTTGAGAATAGGAAGACCCAATAAAGTCAGAGAAGTGTGGGAACAGGTGGGACAATTAGAACATAGTCAACACAGTTAAGGTCACTGTCTCACACAGGCACGGTTTGTGATTCCTCCAGAACAATTGAAATATAAACAGCAATATTCCCATCACAGATCACCATCAAGGGATAATAACAATAAACTGTTTGAAAACTTAGGAGAATCATCAAAATGTGACTCAAAGGCACAAAGGAAACACATGCCGTGGGACAAATGACATTGACAGAATTTTCAGTTCAGAATAGTCACAAAATAATTTGTAAACACTTGTAACATTTGCAAAGAGCAGTGGCATTGAGCAGAGTATAACAAGGCACACGTATACTTCTTAACCCTTTATACTTTTTTTCTGAAAAAAAAAATGTATGCTTTACCAATTGTGATGACCTTTCACTGCCTTAGCTGAATTTTTTTCCCCACGTGTTTTTGCAGCTGTGATGAATGGGACTGTTTCTCCCTTACTCTTCAACAAAGTCTAATGTAAAGCCGTTGCACTGGTTTTATATTCTGAAGCTTCCCTGTGTTTGTCTCACATTTCTAATGTCTGGGGCACTCAGGTTTTTCTATAAAAGTTATGGCATCTGGAAACAAAGGGCAAGTTTAACTTCCTCCTTTTCCATTGGGATGCCTTTTATTTCTTTCCCCTACCCAATTGCTATGGCTATGATGGCTAGGGCTTGCCACATAATGTTGAATACAAGTCATGGAAGGTGGCACCTTTTCTCTTCCTAGATCTTAGATGAAATGTTTTTTTCTCTTTCAGTCACATACTGGCTGTGGGCATGCCCCTTCTAGACTTAATTTGTGAGGTTTTTGTCATAAAGAAGCATTGATTTTACAAAATGCTTTTCTACAACTATTGGGGTGTTCTTATGGTTTGTGTCCTTCATTGTGTTGATGTGACGTGTCATGCTTATTGATTTAGATGTGCTGTAATATCCTTCCATTCTCAAGATAAGTTCCATTCTTGTGCCATAAAACCTTTCACATATACAATGGATTTGATATGCTAATAATTTGTTGAGAATTTTTGTATCTGTGTTCATTAAGATTTGTAATCCCCACCTTGTCATATACCCCTGCGTGCGTGTGTGTGTGTGTGTGTGTGTGTGTGTGTGTGTGTGTGTGTGTGTGTGTTCTTCTCTGGCTTTAGCAATTGAATAGTGGTGGCCATCTATAGTAAACTTGGAAAAATTTACTTCCTTTTATTTGTTCAAAATAGAGAATTAGTAGTGATTCTCTCACAGCCATGAAGACATGCAATTTTGGACTTTGTTGGGAAACCTAAATTTAGTGACTCAGTTTTATTATTTGTTATGGGTCTGAGTTTTCTATTTCTTCATGATTCAATCTTGGTGGGATGAATGGATCCGGGAGTTACACTTTCTATGTTTTCCATTTGCTGGCAGATAGTTGTTCATAATAGTCTATTATATTTTACATTGTTCTCCATCTTTTTGTTCAGCTCCTGTTTTATTTACTTGAATCTTTCTCTTATTTTCTTAGTCTAAGGATTTCTTAACTTTATATATCATTGCAAACAAGCAATTTGCTATTTTGCTGGTATTTTGTGCTTTTAGGTTAAATTTCATTTCTTTTTGCTCTGTTTTTTGTTATGTCTTTCTTCCAGCTAACTTTGTGGTCTTAAGTTGTTGCTAGGTTATTTTGCAGTCTATTTTATAGAGAAATTTATTGCTATTAATTTCCTTTCCTGGTGCTGCTTCTGCTGTGTCTCATACTACATTAGTCCACTTTGCTATTACTAAAACACCCAACCCTCGGTACTTACAAAGAAAAAAGATTTATTCAGAGCAGAGTTCTGATTATAGATGAGCATCTGGCCGTAGTGAAGCATCGAGCTAAAGCACAGCCTGGTACATGGCATCCTGGAGTAAGTATGTAGCAGGAAAAAAGATTACATGACAATACAGGAAGTCGGAGAGGTATTCAGGAGCCTGACTTGCTCTTTGTATAAGCCACTCTCATGAGAACTAACTCATTCCAGCACCAATGTTAATCTTTTCTGAGGGTAGCATCCCCAGTGACCTAAAAACCCTGTAATTGGCTTCACATCTTTAGAGTTCTGCCTCTTCCCATTTTTCCCACATTGTGGACCAAACTTCCACAGGAATCCCTGGAGAACAGACCCAAATAATATATAAGTTTTAGTATGTTGTATTAACACTTTCATTTGTCAAGAATTTCTCTTATCTGCCTTTTTATTTCTTACTGCCTCAATGGGTCATTCTACATGTTTTTCCTTATGTTTGTTCTATTTCCAAAGTCCCTGTTGTAATTGATTTTCAGGGGAAAAATATGATTAATGTGGCAGTTTGAAGGAGGATGGCCCCCATAGGTCCATGTTTGAACACTTGGTCCCCAGTTAGTGGAACTGTGTGGGAAGGATTAGGAGTTGTAGCCTTACTGGAGTGGGTGTGGTCTTTTTCCATGATGTGTGTCACTGGGGGTAGGATTTGGGGTTTTAAAAGCTTAAGCCGGGCCCAGTCTCTCTCTGTCTCTCTCTGTGTGTCTCTGTCTGTCTGTGTTTCTGTCTCTCTGCCTCTGTCTCTCTGTCTCTGCCTCTCTCTCTCTCTCTCTCTCTCTCTCTCTCTCTCTCTCTCTCTCTCTCTCTCTCTCTCTCTGCCTGCTGCCCATGTATGAGGATGTAAAACTTTCAGCTACTGCTTCAAAGTGTCTCTTCACAGCAATAGAACAATAAATAGGGCAATTAGAAAGTTTTGAAGTTATTGAGAGTTGTCTTGTGGCCCAACTTATGGTTTACTCAAGAGATAACGCAAGCTAATATTTCTCATGCTGATTAGTAGGCTTCACTTTGTAGTTCTTGTAAGAAATACTCAATATGTGTCTGCTCAATCCATTTGGCATATAATATACTTTAACTCTGATGTTTTCTATTATTTTTAGCTAGATAAGCAGCCTAGTTATTGAATTGTGGTGTAGAAGTCCTGAGCTGTTATTGCACTGGAATCTGTCTCTCTCTTGGCTCTTACAATATTTGTGTTATGTGCTTGGGTGGTCTGGTTTGGACATGATATGTGTATGCTTGTAATGTCCTCTTGCTGAATCGTTGCTTTTGTCATATAACGTATTTTCTTTCTTTTTACAGTGCATGACTTAGTCTATTTTATCTGATGTGAGTACTTGATACTTACTTTGGCAAGTGCTTCCTACTTACTTTTGTTGTCCATTTGCATGAAATGTCTTTCCCACCCCTTAACGTTTGGCCTGTGTCTTTATCAATGAATTGTGTTTCTCATAAGCAGCATACATTTGATTATTTTAACAAATAGATTCTACCAGTATCTATCTTTTAATTTGGAAAGTTAGTCTGTTTTCTTTCAAGGTTATTATTAATAAATAGATAAGAACTTGTTCCTGTCTTTTCATTTGTTTTCTTGACATTTTTGTATATTCTTACTCCCTTCTTCTTCTTCATTGTTAATTTTTGTACTTTGCTCCTTTTCTGCATTAATGAGTTTTCTTTTCTCACATGCATATATATGTTGTGTGTATGTATACTCTACCAGTGAGTTTTATACTTCTATATACTTTCATGATAAGAATTATTTTTCTTTGTTTCCAAATGTAAGACTCCCTTAAGCATTTATTGTGTGCCTTGTCAAGTAGTGATAAATTCTGTTAATTTTCCCTTGTCTTAGAAAGGCCTTGTCATTCATTTTTGAAGGATGGCTTTGCTCTGTACAGTATTCTTGGCTAACAAGTCTTTCCCTTCAGTACTCTGAATGCATTATCCCATTCTCTCCTAGCTTGTAAGAGTTCTATAGAGAAACCCGCTATTCCAATCTCTAAAATGTATCCATATAGGCCAGGTTTTTTCCTTCACTTTTCTCCCATCCCTTATGGCAACTTCTTTTCTTTAAAAAAATGCTTTCATTTATTTGGTGTGTGTGTGTGTGTGTGTGTGTGTGTGTGTGTGTGTGTGTGTGTGTGTTTGTAAATGCTCATGAATGTGTCATGTCATGCATGTAGAGGTAAGAGGAAGTGGTTCATTCCTTCTACTAAGTGAATTCCAGGAATCAACATCAGGTCTTCTGGTTTGGCAGCAAATGCATTTACTGTTTTACCTGCCAAGTCATTGCACAGGCCCAACAAGTTCATATATACCTCTAAATAACTAGAAGAGAATTTTATGGTACCCAACTCCCCCCAAAATTGATGAATGTCTGAGACAGTAGAAATGCTAATATCCAGATTTGGTCAATATGCACTACATATGGATTAAACATTCATAATATATCCCATAAATAAATGCAATTACTATGTGTCAACTCATGTGTATTCGTATAGGTTTATTTCTGCTCTCTCTATTCTGTTGATCTATGCATATATGCCTCCACCACTATCAAATGGTTTTGATTACAATGTCTGTTTACTATCTTGAAATCAAGTATATTGATTCTTCTCATTTTAATTTTCAAAATTATTTTCACTATTTTAGGTCTTCTGATTTCGCATATAAATGTTATAATAGTCTGGTCTATATAAAACATTCTTGCATTTTATAGGAATTGTACTAAGCCTATATGACAAATTTACTTAGTCTTCCATGCCTACTCATACACTGTATTCCTAATTTCACTTAAATAATTTTAAATCAATATATATATATATGGAGAGCTATAAACATCTATTATTATATGATATTTTGTTTGTGAGATCAGAGGATGGAGCTAGCCACTAGTTAACCACAGAGGATGGGTAGTGGTGGCACACACCTTTAATCCCAGCACTTGGGAGGTGGAGACAGGAAGTGATAAAGCAGGGAGGAGACAGGATCTCTGCCTTTATGGTTGGAGGATCTGGAGAGGTAAGAAGCCACCTTTGTTGTGGGGGTTAATAACCTGAAATATCAGAGAAGCGGAGGAGCAGCCACGGAGTATCTGGAAAGGTAAGAAGTCAGGGGTTGCTGCTTCTCTGATCTTTCAGGTTATTACCCCAATATCTGACTCTTGGTTTTTATTGATAAGACTAATTAGGTTCATGCTTCAATCTATAATTTTTAAAATATCAATTTTGATTAAATAAACAGCACATTGTCTCTATTTGCTCACAGTATTACTCTTCAGATCATCATATCCAACTATTCTAGTATATATTTAGCATTAATATAGTATATAAATATTTTTTTAATTATCAAGTAGCTTTCATTGTAGCTAGCAAGAGTCTGATATTTTAAGAATCAGTCTTCTATGTATGTGTTTGAAAAACCGTCCTTTGTTTGTTTGTCATATTTTGGGAAATAGGCAGTAGTTCGGCATATTTTCCAAACCTAAGAGCATTCTTCCCAAAGACTCTAACTGTATAGTCTATAGACCAGATATACAGCCCTTGTCCTAGTACATTCCTTCATAGTTCTCCTTACTGGATCCCTTATTACTTAATCTTGTGTCTTTTTTCTTGGTTTTCTTCCTTGTTTTGATGGAGCAAAGATTCCAGAACCTTTGAATTCTTAGTAGGCAATATTAGATACTTGGCTGTTTCTAATGCTAGAGTCATAGTTAATTGTCTATTGGCCAGGTTATAAGGGCTAAGTTGAACACACACACACACACACACACACACACACACACACACTCCATAAATTAAAGGTAGATTATTTGTTTCATTCTTCATTAACAATTGTTATTTTCCAAAAATAAGAAAGACAAATATATGAACACCGTGTGGAACTTTAGACTGTCAAGAATAATATAAAAATAGTCAAGCATTTCAGAGAGAAAAATAAAGACCATCAACAATGGAATAAGAATCATTATGACATTAGCAACATCAGATGCAGGAACAAGTAGAGCAATATCCTCAAACGGCTGAGTTAAATTAGTTCTGAGACTCAAGCATAACAACCAAATAGCTGGTAGATAACTAGGAGGGGGAAATTGAGATGGTTTGGGCACATTGGAGCCCAGAAGTGGGCTTAGTAAAGGTGGTTTCTTTGCAAGCCTAGCCACTTGAGTTTGATTTCCCCAGAAGCCACATAGAGATGGATAAAGAGAACATACTCCACAAAATTGTCCTCTGACCTCCACATACACACCATGGTATACACACACACCACATTTGTGCATACACACAGTAATAATAAATCTATAAATTTTAAATAAAAATAAATAAATAAACAAAATCAGATGCTGGGTATAGTGGGACACACATGTAACCCTAGTACTTGGAAAGCTGAAGCAAAATAATCGTGAATTTAAAGGACAATGGATGGAGAGTTGTTAATATGGGAGATACTGTTGTAATTCCATTCACTTTGAATGGAAATGGCTTAAGTACAATAAGGATAGACACTGCCGTAATAAATATAAAAACAAAATCTAAGTGATGGAGTTAGTGATATCAGCAAAATGGAGAACTAGGAAGCTCAGAGCCTTTTACCCTAATGAGGCAATAACATAAACATCAGAATATTGTGGCAGAAATATTGAAAAGATAAATCTGTTGTCACCAAACGAAGCTTCAAGTTCTTGGATTGGGTTGCATCAAATTGAGTTGTTGACCAAAGGGGTCGCATGGGAATCCCCAAACAACCCAGGCTGTTGCCAAGACAATAGTTTGCTCTCCACAGAGGGTAAGGCCCTGTTGCTGAAGACAACACCTACACAACTCATTGAACATGGAGAAGTCGAGCTGGTGCCTACATAGACCCTTCAAGCCTACATGCTAGCATCTTTGGTATAGGAAAGTACTCTGCAGGCTACCAAAGAAAAAACTTAAACACCAACCCAGGCATAGACTTTTGATCTACAATGGTATCCTGCATGCGACATATGCTGGTGTGATGGTGGCACAAAGCTTGTGGAACAACCAAACAATATCTGATTTAACTTAAGGCCTACTCAATGAGACAGAACCCATACCAACACACATACCAACACTGGTTGGGTGACCAAAAACCTGAGACTACATAGCCCAGGGACCTAGGGTAAAACCAAATACTACTTCTCTATAAATAAGCAAACAAACAAACAAATGTAGCAATAAAATGACTCCTAATGACATTATGCTATACTCATAGATCAGTGCCTTGCTCAGCCATCATCAGAGAAGCAACATATGGGAACAAATACAGAGACTCACAGCCAGACATCATGCACAGAATGAGAGACTTAGAACACTCAGCCCTAAATGGGATGTCTCCATCAAATCCATCTCCTCGGGGCTCAGAGAACCCTGCTGAAGAGGAGGTAAAAAGAGTGTCTTTGTGTTTTTATGAGATTCCTGAGTGTGCAAACACGTGGGTCTCTGCATCTATGTCTGCATGTGCCTTTTCTTAATGCTCTTTTCTTTCTGTTTGTTTTGTTCTATTCCAATATATTAGCTTTTATTCGGTTTTATTTTATTTTATTATTATACCTTAGAAGCTTTTTTGTTATCTAATGAGAGATAGAAAGAAGGTGGTGTATAATATTAGAGGGACCAGCCTTAATATTATACATCCCAGGGGCTCAGGAGAGAGAACTACTAACAGCGAGGACTATTTTCGGGAAATAGAATCTCAGCACACCGAGCTCTATAGTCCACTTGCTTTAATTCCTCTGGCATAACATCCTATTTACACAGCTTCAGCTCCATTCTCATGCCTAGCTCCTTTCTTGCCTGATTTCTCTCTATATTTATCTACTGTTCCTTCTAAGTTCTATCTTAATTCTCTTGTCTTAATTCTGCCTCATATAGGTCCTTTTCACCTTGCTCTTACCCAGCTAGGACTTCGCTATCTGACTCTTCCTCATCTTCCATCTTGTCCACATGTACTTTCTGATCAAAATCCTCCTTATCCCTCCCTGTTCTCTGTCTCTCTGTTCTCGCATGCCCTGGGAATCCCAGTATATGTACACTTACAAGCAGTAATCCCTTGGCAGTGCAAAGCCAGGCTTCCAGGGTCAAACAGAGGGGTGATAAGAATCGCATAGAGTGGCAATAACAGTTAATTATCATTTGCAACCCCAAAGTGAAGTGACCAATGGGGAAACGAATTAACTAAAGGTTAAATTTGGGTAATATCTAAGAAGAGGGATCTTATGTGCTCAACTATAGTCTTAAACATGATTGGTAGAAAATGTTAAGAATCTATAAGTTGCTAGGTCAATTGGGAGAAAATAAAACTGCTTTCTTTTTTCCTGTGGCTCCTATCTGTCCAAGCTATCTGTCATTTTTCTACAGGGTGGGAGGTGTGCTAGGTCGCTAGGCAATCTGTGTACAGCTAGATGCCTCTGGTGATAGTTAAAGGGAGGTCTGGAACTTGAGGTAAGATTTGGGAAAGGAGGAAGTAAGGTTTAATTGGTACATCCGCCAGGCCTTCTCAAATGGGTAGTCTGGACGCTTAGGTCTGTTATTAGAGAGTACAGAGGTATCTCTGATAAGGTACTTTCCTTCCTCTGGTGATGGACCTGGCCAGATGCTGCCAATGATGATAATTACAGGGAGGCTTGGACTGGGGTTCTGGCTGAGCATAGCTGTTAGCGCAGAAGGTTATCTAAATATTCCTAGAAGTGGTTAGGTAAGTAGTTAGAGGTCTATAAAGTTAGTAAGGCTATAAGAAAGGAGGGTCCAAGCTAAATTGTGTAAAAATATTATTTAACATCCACCTGACCTAGGCGGTGTCTCCTTGTGGAATTTATCTTAAACAGCAGACTTACATGTGGACTGTTATTACTGTTAGTCCTTGAAAGTGGCTAAGGGAGCTATCTGATTCTAGAGGAATCCTTTCCTGAGGCTGTTCTCCAAATACCTGGAATGTGTATGTCCAGAGAGTGATCAGTCTACACTGTTAGCACTTCTTAGGGAAAAATCAGTTGGGAAAACTATGAAGGCACACATGATTTTCATAACAGAAGACAGCTGATATATAACAAGACAACACCAAAAACTCCTTGGAATTTGGCTTCCTCAGGAGGAATTTCTTGATCCCTCCATGTAGTGACTTTGCCATAACCAGCTGAGTTCTTATGATATATTCCTGCAGCCCACAGCAAGGTGAATCCAGATGGGAGGAGAGATGGGGAGGAACTGAGAAGAGTAGAGGAAGAGGGGAAGCGTAATAAGGATATATTATGTGATTTTTAAAAAAAAAAATTTATATATTTTATTTTTATTTTTTAATTACATTCATGATATTCATTAATTACACTCATGACATTAATTACATTTGTGGTATTAATTTATTGCATTTGCAGTATTCATTCAATAATTATATTTATAATATTCATTAATTACATTAATTGTATTGATTATTACATTCATATTATGTCCTGATACTACTGTCCATTTGTGGGGTTTTTCCATCACACAAAACAGAGATTCTGCACTTAGGAAATCATTGTTCTATATTCCTTTCTTCTCCATCTTGAGGTAACATCTAGTTTTTCTGTCTTTATGAATATGTATATTCTATATATTTCACATAATACAATTCTATAGTATTTGTCCTTTTTTAATGTAAAAACATTTTATGTACAACTGCAGGAGAAATAATACTCAGATAGCCTGAACATAAAAACAGGTTATAATATAAAAGTCCAGGGTTATTTTAAACAGTAAAATATTTTTTCTGTAGAAAATAGTATAAATGATAACATTTCCCAATAAGCTCTTTTAAGCCAAATGATAACTGAATTATACATATAAATATTGATTATATTCTGGGATACAGAAGAGACCTATCTTCATCTGTTCAAAGCCTAGCACAGAGCACAAGCTGAAAACAATTTGTTGGGATGAAACCTCCTTAAAACTGTATTACATATTTCAATTTTCTGCTTCCTGAGTTATACATGGATATTTTTACTTTTTGAGAATTTTTTTAAAGTATTTAGTCATCATTATTGTCTATATGTACCTATGTGCATGGTGGCTACGTGCTTGTAGGTACACATGTCCCAGCACAAGTATGGAGATCAGAGGGCACCTTTGTGGAGTCAGTTCTCTAGTTCTACCTTTACATGGATTGTGGAGATTGAACTCAGGTAACCAGGCTGCAATGGTAAAAGCCTTTGGCCACTGAGCCATCGTTTCTGCCCCGGGGATATTTTTTAACCAGCCTTTACAACTGGATCTGCCTATAGTTAAGCATTTGCTTCCTGGAATTTTTTCTTTGGATTTGGCATGAGCTCATGGCCACACATATCCCTCATACTTTTCTAAATGTTTGGGAAGGCTACATAAGCACCCATATACTCATTGTAGATACAGGTTGAGAATGTTATTCCACTTTTGTTCAAGTAATATTTATAGGCAGTTCCTCTCAATGTCTTTACACTGGCCAAACTTTCTCCCAGATAGGAGGCAGGCTATATGTCATTTTAAATTTTTTGCAGCATGTCAAGATTACTCAGTGGCTAAAGGGGATATATCCAAAGCCTGATGATCTTTATTCAATTTTAGGACTCTGTACAGTATAAGGAGAAAATAGTCTCTCACAAATTGTCCTCTGACCTCCATGTTCACACAGTGGCAACTCCACAGATAATATAAATAATTAAAATGTAGTAACTTTTAAAATTTATTGCACATTAAGTTTCTGAAAAGCAAGAGACCTAACCAGAAGCTAATGTAGCATATTAATCACACTCATTTAGTGAATGTGGCCTTATAGCAGCTGAGAGAGACAAGAAATGAAGACAGAGACAGACTTCAGGAGTGACACCCTAGAATCCTATGTTTTGTTCCATATGAAATATGGTCTTCCTGAGTAAATCATGGAGCATTGGGAAAAGCATATACCTTTGAACTGAGAGTCCCAAGCATGACAGTTAGTCTCATCTAGCTTCAGTTTACTCAGCTATATCATGTAGACAGTGTAACGAGCCTGAAAGTAATTTGTAAGAATTAAGTAAAATAATGCATGTAAAGTTCAGGGCTCTAAGTAAAATTTAATAATAGTTATGATTCATAGAATATTATTTAAAAATTACCCTGCACAAATGTCCTTGAAGTTCTTCTTACAATCACCTTATTATTTCAAAAGCATAAAGCATTTATTTATTATTTTCACAGATTCTGGGGGTCAGAAATTTAGACAGTACACTGTAAGAGTGGTTTTACTGGCTCTGTAACTTTTGTGCCTTGGGTAAGTTGCTGGAATCTTCTCTAGGCTAGTTCACACAAACATCTGGCTGTGAGTTGGGAGCCTCACTTGTTCGTGCTGAGTCCTCCTTGTGGAGTCTCTGCTTGAACTGGTTTCAGTTGTCTCATAGAGAGGTGGATGGTGTTGGAGAGGAAAATGGTTTCTCCCTTCCTTATATATTTGAGGTCTGAAAACTAAACTGAAGAAAAGCTGATGAGCAGGAGGAAAATTCAGCTTAGTTGTGTGTGTGTACATGGAAGTTCGTAGAGAATATGACTGCAGGAAGGGGTTAGGATTATGTAATAGTTACTTCAATGGAGAAGAGGGAGGAGCAGAGGGAAGACTCTAGACAAATGAATTTTAGGAGGAAAGAAGGAAAAGTATTCAGAGAGAAATGAAATAATTCTTTGGATACATGAATTTGCCTGTAGGAGAATTTGTGGGAGATATGATTGTTTCATAATGTCTGCTTGAGTGTGGCATCCACTTTACACCTCTGGGAACATAACATTTGGAATGCTTCTAGGAGGGGATTTATAACCACTGAGCTCCTTTGAAAGGCTATGCATTTAGATAGCCGAGTGATTTCAGGAACTCAAATGCCTTCATCTCAAAAAGGTGTGTTTGTTTTAAAATACTTAGATTCTAAAATAATGTGGCACCTCTCCAATTGATTGGAACAGTCAAGGCCCTGCTGAGATTCAAAGTGATGAACCATATATTATTCTGTTCAGTAGAAGGAACATCAGCCTAGATTCCATCAATAGATGAATGAATAAGGAAAATGTGGGCCAGGCAGTGGTGGCACATGCCTTTAATCCCAGCACTTGGGAGGCAGATGCAGGCAGATCTCTGTGAGTTCAATGCCAGCCTAGTCTACAGAGCAAGTTCCAGAACATCCAGGGCTGTTACACAGAGAAACCCAGTCTCAAAAAACAAAAAACAAAGAAAGAAAATGTGATAAATATACATAATGGATTACTATTTGTTCATACTAAAAAATAATTTCATTTGCATCAAAATGGATAGAACTGGAAGCCATCATGCCAAGCATATAAATCAAAGTGAAAGACAAATATTATGTTTCTGTAACATGGAGAATCTAGGTTTATACATAGATCTTAGATAGATGATAGATAGATAGATAGATAGATAGATAGATAGATAGAGATAGAGATGACATAGAAGTTGAATGGAATGATTTGAGGGGAGAAAGGGGACCAGTAGGAATGGAGGGGGTGAGCATTGGAGAAGATGAGGGGAAATATGAGAGAAGTACATGATATGCATGTGTGGAGATGTCATAACAAAACCTATTAATTTGTACTCAACATTTTTTATTTTATTTTATTTTACAATATAATTTAATTCTATATATCAGCCATGGATTCCTTTGTTATCCCCCTCCCCTTCCCCCCCGCCCACCCCCCATTCCCATCTCCTCCAGGGCAAAGACTCCCCCGAGGATTGAGATCAACCTGGTAGACTCAGTCCATGCAGGTCCAGTCCCCTCCTCCCAGACTGAGCCAAATGTCCCTGCATAAACCCCAGGTTTCAAACAGCCAACTCATGCACTGAGCACAGGACCCAGTCCCACTGCCTGGATGCCTCCCAAACAGATCTGCTGGCAATGGTCGAGAGACAGCCAGAACTGACCTACTCTGGTGATAGGATGGCCAAACACCCTAATTGTCATGCTAGAAACCCCATCCAATGACTGAGGGAACTGGATGCAGAGATCCACGGCCAGGCCCCGGGTGGAGCTCCGGGAGTCCAATTGGCGAGAAAGAGGAGGGTTTATATGAGCGAGAATTGTTGAGACCAAGGTTGGATAAAGCACAGGGACAAATAGCCAAATGAATGGAAACACATGAACTATGAACCAATGGCTGAGGGACCCCCAACCGGATCAGGCCCTCTGAATAGGTGAGACAATTGATTGGCTTGATCTGTACTCAAATTTTAAAAGGAAAAGAAAGGGCATACAGGATATAATGTTGTAGTTAAATTGTAAAGTGCAACCATTCATACCATCCAGATGTTAGTTCAAAAGGGACACATGTCTGAGCTCCCTCTAACTAAAGAACAAGACATTTAGTGTTCTTATTACCAGTTGCTGCTCTTCAAATTCAGAAAAAAAGCTGAGGGAATCCAGTAACTTTCAGAGGTCCCTATATTCTCCTTGGTTGATCAGCAATGTCAGTTCAAATGAACCACGGCATTATATATGCTCTATGTATCATATACAGAACTGACAGTTTTAAGCAAAAGTGACCCAAAGTAATTACTAGTAAGAGGAATGAAAGCACTGATTGGCTCAAATTAACTGTGATTCACTTCCACAGGATGGGAACTAGTTTGGCCTCACCTGAAAATAATTGTTGAATACGGGAAGATGAAAACTCAGGAAGAACTGGAAGGAACTAACACGTGAAAGACAATACCGAACATCTCTGAGACTCATAGTAAGAACCATCGTGCTACATTTTTCCACAAGGAACTCGTGTGATTTTTAAGTGCCATAACTCTTGTAAATTTCTCAATAAGTGTTGGAAAATAATGTTATTGTGATTTTTAACATGATAGCTAGTTCTTTCCAAATTATCCAACTTGGCCTCCATGTTTATTTTATGGTTAGAATAGGACTACAATTCTAGGGCATTCCTCCCATGCATATAACATCTCTACTCCTTTTCTCCCTATCTTTAAAATGGAAACATTAATGTTTACCTCAACTATTTGTTGTGATATTTGAATGAGATCATCCATGTATAAGCTTAATGAAGTTAGGTACTATCATTGCTGTGCTTTTACACTTGTATCCTATGGAAAATGTATAGCAAAGTGTCAAGCAGAACACAAATGTTCATTCAAGCCATGGTAACTGTTGTAAAATATGGGTATATCCACTCTGTTGGGAAAACAGCTGAGACATCTTCATAACCTCAGCTTAAACAAAACTTTCTTATTTACAGCATAAAAAAACCACATGCAACAAACGAAAAGAAATGGCTAGCTTGAACTTTGTCAATTTAAAATATCTGTCCTACAAATAATATTAAGTGAAGAGGATAACTCAGAGAATGAGGCAAGTATTAGAAAATCAGATTGCTGATAAAAGACTTGTATTTCAAATCCTTGAAAATATAAAATAAGAAACAAGCCGGGCGGTGGTGGCGCACGCCTTTAATCCCAGCACTCGGGAGGCAGAGCCAGGCGGATCTCTGTGAGTTCGAGGCCAGCCTGGGCTACCAAGTGAGTTCCAGGAAAGGCGCAAAGCTACACAGAGAAACCCTGTCTCGAAAAATCAAAAAAAAAAAAAAAAAATAAGAAACAAGGGACTTCGGATACAGTTCAATGGATAAAGAACGCTTGCACATACAAAACAAAAATCAAGGAGCTGGAGAGGTGATTCAGTGGACAATTCAATGGACCAGTGGGCTGGTCAAGCATGGGGATCTGTGTTCAGATCCCTAATACTCACATAAATGCTTGGGCATGGTTACCTGTCTATAACATCAATGCCAGGGGCAGGTGAACACATGTGCAGAGATCCTGAGGGCTCACTGGCCAACAAGTCTATCTGAAACAACACGCTTCAGGTTCACTGAGAAACTCTTTAAAAAATATAATAATGTAGATCATGTTGATGAGACTTTATGGGTGTAGCTTCTATTGTTACTAGAAGATATTCTCACAGCAAATTCCCTGATCTGATGGCTCTTACAATCTTTCCATCCCCCTCTTCCATAATGTTCCCTGAACCTTAGGTATGGGAGTGTTGTGCAGATGTATCTATTGGGACTGGACTCCACAACTTGACATTTTTATTTGTTGTGGTTTTCTGTAGTGGTCTCCATTTGTTGCAAAGAGAATATTCCTGATGAGGGATGAAGACTACACTTATCTGTGGGTATAAGGGCAAATATTTATAGACTGTTGTTAGGGATTAGGCTGTTCTGGTGGTTTGAGTGAGAATGGCCCCTATAGGCTAATATGTTTGAATGCTTGGTCCCCAATTAGTGGAACTGCTTGGAAAGGATGAGAAGGTGTGGCCTTCTTGAAGTGGATATGGCCTTGTTGGAAGAGGAACATCATTGGGATTGAGCTTTGAGGTGTCAAAAGCCCATGCCATATCCAGTCTCTCCTCTGGACTAGACATTGTTAATGTAATTCTTGACTGTATATATTATATATACTTATTGGATATAGTTTATCTTATCTTAGTTATAAGCTCCTTTTATTATTTTAGACAAAAAATTAGAAATGTGGTGATATTGTGTCCCCCAATATATTGTGTACCCTAATAAACTTATCTGGGGTCAGAGAACAACATAACAGTCACCTGACAGACATAGAGGGTAGAAAATGATGGCCCTCACACCTTTAATTTTATCACTTGGGAGGCAGAGATCCATTTGGATCTCTGTGAGTTCAAGGCCACACTGGAAACCATCAGGCATGGTGACACATGCCTTTAATCCCAGAAAGTGATGGCAGGAAGCAGAAAGGTATATAAGGCATGAGGACCAGGAACTAAGTCTTGTTAAGCTTTTAGGCTTTTAGCAGCAGTTCAGCTGAGATCCATTTGGATGAGGACACAGAGGCTACTAGTTTGAGGAAACAAGATCAGCTGAGGAATTGGCAAGGTGAGGTTAGCTGTGGCTTGTTCTGCTTCTCTGATCTTTCAGCGTTCACACCAATACCTGGCTCCTGGGTTTGTTTTTATTAATAAGACCTTCTAACAATTCGTGCTACACTTTCTCTCTCTCTCTCTCTCTCTCTCTCTCTCTCTCTCTCTCTCTCTCTCTCTCTCTCTCTCTTTCTCTCTCCCTCCCTCCCTCCCTCCCTGCTGCCTGCATATCAGGATGTAGAACTCTCAGCCCCATGTCTACCTGCCTACTAGCATGCTTCCTGCCATGATAATCATAGACTAACCCTCTGAAACTGTAAGCAAGCCCCCAATTAAATGCTTTTTTAATAAGAGTTGTCTATGGTGTCTTTTCATACTGATAGAACAATAACTAAGACAGCTGGCTTAGTAAATTAGAGGTTGTAGATTCTCCTCCAAAAACCGTGGCTTCACTAGCACTGAGTAGCTAGCTAGGTTTCCAGGACCAAGCATGGATTCCCTCTTGCTGAGAGCATCCAATTATAGAGCCACTGGTTATCACCAAGTTATACATGAAGCTACACTCATTATATCTCACAAATGTGAATAAAACAAGGATGACACCAGACTACACGGAGAAAAGTCCACAAGGCCTCAGCTCTATACACAGAACTATAGGTAACTGAATAAAGCTGGGAGCAGGAGAGGTGACCCTCCCAGAGAAAAGCACGCTAATTAGTGGTCTAGTGACTAACAGTCAGACCTGAAAACATACATACAAGTAACTTATTGAGTATGGACTCAATAAGCTCTGTTTAGGAATACATATGTTCATACAATACATACGTGCACACAATAACAATTGATGAAAAGAGTGACCATAAATTTAAAGGTGAGTGGATATGGGTATATTAGAGGATTTTAAAAGAAGAAAGGCAAGGGATATTGTGATTAAAATACAATCTCAAAACTAAATAAAAAGGTAGAAAAAGCGAGATGGCTCAGTGAATAACAGCATTTGTTGCCAATCCTAAGGAGCTGACTTTGATATCCAGGACCTACATAGTAAAAGGAGAGAGCCTACTCCCATAAATGGTTATCTGATCTCTACATGCATATCACTGTGGTGTGAGTACTGACATAAACACATACATGCATATGTGTAAATAAGTGAAATATGTAAGCTGGAGTGTGACAGAGAAAGACATCCTGACATCAACCCTTGGCCTCCACATAAGGACCCACAGTCACACATATACACCACACACACACACACACACACACACACACACACACACACACACACACATCAACTTAAATTTTAAAATAAGTAAAGGCTCTGAGTGGACATTTCTCCAAAGAAATACACAAGTGGCTAATAAGTACATGACAAGATACTTAATATAACTAGTCATTATAGAAATTCAAACCAATGTGTGATTCTATTTAATACTCACTAGGAAGACAGAACAAAAAAAGACATATAATAAAAGGTACTGGTGGGGTTTCTGTGTTCGAACTCTCTTTTATATTTTCTACTTTTAATTAGATCAAAAACTAGTGGATTTGCACAAAACTTCTTCACCCTACATGTGTGGACAATACTGCTCCCAGAAGACATGGGCTGTTACTCTGACTTCCAGGCATGGGATGCCTCCCTAGGAGTAGTTTTGTCAGGGAGGTTGCAGGGGTATCCAAAAATATCACCATTTATCCTTTTTGCACATCAAAATTAGATGGCAAGATCAAATTGTTGATTATACCACCACTTTGATTGCAAGACATAGAAATCAAACTCAACTGACAAGTAAACTCTCCAAACAGGCTAATATCCACAGTACTGGAACATGCTATGCAAGTTACTGGGGGGAGAAAAGACATCAGTGGCCTTATCCAGAGCTGGACCCTGCATACTGAAGTAATAACATGCCAGGCAAATTGTGCCCACTGATGCAATAGTAGCACAATGGTTATGACATATCAATCACCTTTTCCTTGAACTGGAGGTCTGATCCATCTGAGAGATTTCATGTTTGGTACTGCCATCCTGATCAAAAGCCCATAACTGGAGAGATCATGGGTCCTAGTGAAGAGCTACTGGTGGTGTTTCACTAGATCGTCATGCTATCAAATTGCCTTCTAGCATTTATGTTTATACCTATAGATCTGTGCTACTCTTGGCCTTGGTCAGAGTTTCTTTTTACAGTGTGTAATGGTTAATTCAGAGATTTATAACTTGTCAAAGTGCTAATAAGTGGCTGTCAGTACAACCCTAAATGGGATATACCTATCAATTACCTCCCAGTCAAGGATCAGGGAACATCACTGAAGAGGAGGATGATCCAAGGATGGGAAGGAGATCTGTCTTCTGGACATGGTATGGCTTATACACATATCAACTCACCACAGTTGTGGTTACCTGCATAAAACCTACACAGCAGCGGTTCTCAACCTTCCTAATGCTACAACCCTCTAATATAGTCCCTCATGTTGTGGTGACCTCTAATCATAAAATTATTTCATTGCTGTTTCATAACTGTGATTTGTTACTTTTATGAATTGTAATGTAAATGTATGATAGGTAAGATATCTGATATGTGACTCCTGCCACGGGTTAAGAAATGCTGCTGTACAGGATCAAGCCAGTCAAAATTTTGGCATGGATTTGGGGAGTGGCATATGAGGCCCAACCCTTTGGGAGTGGAGGCTATTCATAGTTAATGGCTGTTGAGGAAGGAAGGGTCACTTTTCTTTGTGTAGATGGCAACTGGTAGGTTGCCTGTGACCCAATGGATAGTCCCATACAGTGCATATATTGCCCATAGCACGAATCCTAACTGGTCTTAATAATAAAAACCCAGAGTCAGATATCAGGGTGACAGCTAAAAGATCAGAGAAGCAGAGCAGCCAGCCACTAGAGAGACTTCTTACCTCTACCGAATCTTCATTCTGAACTGGGGGAGCTCCTGTCTCCACTCTGCCTTATCAATTCCTCTCTGCCCAGCCATATCACTTCCTGTTTCTTCCTCCCAAGTGCTGGAATTAAAAGTATGTGCCACCATTGCTTGGCCTCTAGTGGCTAGCTCTGCACTCTGATCTCCAGGCAAGCTTTGTTTGTGAGAGCACAAAGAAAATATCACCACAATTGCCAGCATTAATTTGATTTGGGGTAGTAATGGTAATAATAAAAAAAGAAGATATGAGTTTGGAACAGAAAGGGGTTAGAGGGGTCCCAGTGGTAGTGAGGGCAGATTTGATCAAAATAATTTTCATACATGTACAAAACACTCAAACAACAAATTTGAGGGAAAAAATTTTATGAAAGTATTGACAAGACTAGAGAAACTGGAATCCTTATATCCTAGTAGTCAGAATAGTGCTTTCACTTTGTGAAACAGTCTAGAAAAGTTTCTCCAGCAACTAAAAAGAGAGTTACCATATGATCCAGCAATTCTGCTCCTAGGCATATACCAAAGAAATATAAAAATCATTTATATATCTATGCATACTACATAATAGTATAAAAAGAAAATAATCTAATTGTCCATCAGTAAATGAATGAATAACCAAAATGTTATTTTAAAAACCATATAATGGAATACTATGCACAAATCAAAGAAAATCCAGTACTGACACATGCCCCAATATAAATGATCAAAACATTACATTAAGTGAAAGAAGCCAGATATGAATGACCATATATTGTATGAGTCCATTTTCATGAAATATCCTGAATAGGCACATCCACAGGGGTAGAAAATAGATTCACGGTGTTCAGGGGTTGGGTGCATGGAGAAATGGAAAGTAATTGACAATTGATACTGGGCTTCTTTGGCAGATAATAAAAATATTCTATGATGCTAATTTTACAACTCTATTGTTGAACTTTATACTTAAGTGGGTGAATTTTGTAGTATGTTAATTAGATCTCAGTAAGGCTTTTTTTTTTTAAAAAAAAAAAAAAAAGAGTGGTTTAGGATCTTGTGAGAAATAGGAAAATGAATCTGATATAGTTTTGCCCTTACAGCTGTCACTAATTATTAGGAGGATAATAGTAAGTGTTTAAAAATAGCATTGCTAGACCCACTGTATATCCTAATCCTAGTCTTTCTTTCATTTCACTTGAAATTTACTGGATTCTTTTGCATCTGATTCATCCTTATAAATAATTTTAAATGCTTTATGAGGAAAACCACTTCAGATGCCAATAATACAGAGTAGAAAATATCCCACTTCCACAAAACAGGTGCAGCTGAGAAGGTGGGTGTGGTAGGGTACAACTGCAATCCTAATGCTCTGGAGATGGAAGCAGGAGGGTCTCTAAAAGTTCAAGGCCAGCCTGATCTAGAAGGCCAACCTGGGATACAGAATTCATCTGAAAATAATAAAAGAAAAAAGAAGCATTTAAAGAAAAAAACACAGCTCAATTGGTATAAGAACCATAGAGAATTTATGGATGGAGAGAAGGAAGAGCCCCTGTTCTCTTGGAATCCCTGCTCTTCTGATCAGTCAAGGGGAAAGTAAATTGGTAATGGATCACAAGAGTAACCTTGGCAAAGGGCAATCAGAAGTTGTATATTCAAAAGAAAGGAAATCTAAACTATGCGTTGTTCTGGGAACTCCCCATTGCAGTGATCTCACTGCATATATCTCACACTGGCAGCTAACAAGATGGTAAGCTGAGGAAAGTGATGTAAGGCCTCCTAAGCTGGAGTGTGCCTGCCACCTGCATTTGAACAGGGCTGAGCATGTGGAAACATGAAACTCTTGGTCCATTAAGCAAGCTTCTAAGAGAGGAGTCAAATAACTGTGAGGTGGCTCTTCCACATGGCAGCTTCAGGCTGAGCTCAGCTGTTGCTGCAGTAGGCACTGGGTTCTCTGCTCAGAACTGTCAGAAGCATTATAATTAAACCTCCCACCTCCTTCTGACCAGGGCTGACAGCTGTGTGAGCAGAGCTGCTAAGAGAGCCACATATATTCCTAAATGAGTTCTGATCCAGGAAGAGGGTGGAAATCATGCCACCTCCATAATTTCCAGACTAAAGAGCACTTCTAATCCTGGGAAAATCACCAGTTTGAGATTCCTCAAGCACCTTGGACAATAGGAATATTTTCTGACACTTTGGAAAAGTGTGACACTTTCATACAACATTGCACCTGTAATTATCTTATGATCCAGCAATTCAACCACTGGGTTTTTATCTAAGATAAATGACAATACATAGGCTTGTATATGATTATTTATAGAAATTTATTCACAGTAATTCAAACTCAAAACATTCCAGATGTCTATCAATAGAAGAATAAATAAACAATGTTTTTACTCACAGAATGAAATATTATTTAGGAATGAAAGCAATGAACTAATATATGTGTATATAAATGAATGCATTCATAACTATTATATGTAATTTTAGGTAAATATAAAATAATTATTCACTATGTCTTTTTCAAGTACCTTTAGTGTTTTTTATTCCTCAGCTCTCCCTTTCCTTCTATATTGTTCTATAGCTGAAATGAGATTACACGATTTGAGGTGATAATACCATCCCCGAGAACTACAGACTATCTAACAAAAACCCCAGAACAGGCATGAGAAACTTTTTTTCAAGTTGTTGCTTAGGGGAGTCCACGAGACTCCCCAAACAATATAGCCTATTGCTATTGCTCTTGGTTGCCTTCCAGAAGTTGAAAGTAAGTCTCTATTGCTGAAGACACCACGTACTTTGGACACAGGACTTGGAGGATTTGAGTTGGACTGATCCAAAAGCCTCATCCCTGAGGACTAGCTTTTCATAGTACTGGCAGGTGATATGCAATGGAGGGATGCCAAAGGAGGGAAGCAATCAAGAGTCATACACAGCTATGACACCTATGAACCACAACAGTGACTAATATGGCAAGATAGTCCCAAGGATGCAATAGCACTGACACCTTAGCTGTAACCAGACTGTCTAATTGGCTCAAGGCCCACTTAACATGAGGGGAAATCATGCTGGTACTATCAACGTAGCCAACTACATAGGCTAGTGAGGCCAGAGATTTCAGAAGAGAACCTACTGCTACCATTTTCCTGAACCATTATAATTTCTAACTGCATTCTAAATACTCATCCTTATACCAGTAGTTAAGTATAACTCCAAATTCTCACCAAAGAAGCTTCTCTTTACACAGACCATTACAGAAAACCACAATTGATTAAAATGCAAAGAACTGGTCATGGAGTGCCCAACGAACACATTTATAATACAACTCCTACAACTAAGGCTCAAAGATGGAAAGACTGTAAGGGCCAAATGACTAGAGATTATTATGTATCCTATAAATTGCGTTACTCATGATACCTCAACAGTATGGCTGCCTAAATAATACCTGAACAAGAACAACAGAAATAGACATACTAAGATAGAACGGTGAAAATTCATGGGACCCATCCCTTATCCAAAGAACCACAGGCAGCCAAGGAATTCTGAGAGCAGGTGAAGTAGTCATCCTTCATAGAGGAGTTCCCTAATTAGTACCCAGTACCAAGTGGTCAACCTAAAATCATGTACATACAGCATTGAAAGGACACAGCAGGTCTTTCTCTCTCTCTCCCTCCCTCCCTCTTTTTTCTCTTGTGTGCCTGTGCGTGTAATAATAACTATTAAGGAAGAAATGGTCAGGAGTTTGAGTGGAATTGAGGGAGTGTCATGGGAGGAGTTAGAGGAAGGAAAGGGAATGGGGAAATGCTGTGGGATGTTCCATATGCTGTGAATATGTGTTGCTCTAATTGGTTGACAAATAAAATGCTGATTGGCCAGTAGCCAGGCAGGAAGTATAGGTGGGATAAAAAACAAGGAGAATTCTGGGAAGAGCAAAGCTGAGTCAGGAGAGGCCAGCCCACCGTCCAGGGAGCAGCATGTAATGGCACACAGGTAAAGCCACGGAACACATGGCAACATATAGATTAACAGAAATGGGCTGAGTTTAAATGTTAAGAGCTAGTCAGTGATAGGTCTGAGATAATGGCTGAGCAGTTTTAATTAATATAAGCTTCTCAGTGATTATTTTATAAGTGGCTGCAGGGTCCATGGAGCTGTGCAGGACCAGAGAAAATTTCAGATACAGGGGAAACAATGTGACTATATTTTAATTATTTTAAAAAGTGGAAAAAATGAGGGATGCATAGCAAGAGAGTTCAATGAGTAAAAGTATTTACTATGCCATCCTGACAACCTGAGTTCAATAGAGCTAACTCATGAAGGTTGTCCTCTGACCTTCACAGGCACACGGTGGCACAAACACATACCCACTAAATAATTGTAATGAGAAAAAAACTTTAATGAGTACTTTAAATATGGTATATGGAGAGCAATTAGTCACATGGCAGTGTATCCACTCTTATTTTCAATTAGGAAAATGTAAACTACAATAACAATATCACTACACACTTATCAGAATGACTAAAATAATAAGGAAGGAAGAAGAGTGAGAGAGGGAGGGAGGGATGGAGGAAGAAAGGAAGGAAGGAAGGAAGGAAGGAAGGAAGGAAGGAAGGAAGGAAGGAAGGAAGGAAGGAAGGAAGGAAGGAAAGAAGGAAGGAAGGAAGGAAATGCTGCTGAACACTGAAAACAATTGAAGCTCTGAGAACAGCACTTGTGAAATGTGCATGAGGCCCTCGGTTGGATCCCCATGAATAATAATAATAACAAAAATACAATGATAAGAACTACTCACTGGTGGCAGTATTATGATGGGTACTGTTACTGGTGGGAGTACAATGCTATATATTGTATATCTCTGGAAAACAGTTTTAAAGTTTCTTGTAAAGTTAAAAGCTGGACATGGAGGCTCACACCTATTTCAGCACATAAGAGACTGAGATAGAAGAATCACAAAAATTAAAGACAGCCAGGAATATACAGCAAGACCCTGTCTCAAAAAATAATTACAGGAGGAATATGCTCACCATATAATATACACTTTCATGAAAATATCTTTATGTAACATAGAGGCATATACAATGTACTTTTTTTTTTTGAGACAGGGTTTCTCTGTAGTTTTGCGCCTTTCCTGGAACTCACTCTGTAGTCCAGGCTGGCCTCGAACTCACAGAGATCCGCCTGGCTCTGCCTCCTGAGTGCTGGGATTAAAGGCGTGCGCCACCACCGCCCGGCTAAACAATGGACTTTTAAAGTAAATGAACAATAAATGGATTTAATTAAACACATATCTGTGATATGGCTGTGTAATTCCACTTGTTAAGTAAGATTTAAGGAAGATAGAACTCCTAAATTAGCTCAAAGAGATCAAAATAAAGTCACTCGTGGTCGATGCAACATATCAAACTAAACCTAATGGAACAGTTTTCAAGAAATGGACATCACCATAACCAATTTAAAGGTGTCCAATCAATCTGAAATTTTATAACAACTAACTGATGTTAATAAATTGGTCCTGTGCACTGTGCTGTTTCCTAAATGATCTGCCATGCTCACTGGAGCTTTTTTTTTTTTTTTTTTTTTTTTTTTTTTTTTTTTTACAAAGACCCATGACCATGGCAGGCAGAATAGCCTGAAATTTAAATGTGTACCCCAGGCTGGCCTTGAACTATTGATCCTCCTATCTCTGCCTCGCAAGTGCTGGTATTACAGGTGTACTCTACTACATCCAGCTCTATGAAGAACCTTTCTATTTCATAAATAGGTTCTTGCTTGGTTTGTGGATTGCTAATAAATAAAAACCATTTCTATATTTAAACTCAATTTGTTGGAACTTGGTTTAGTTATATATGTCTACTTAAGGAGTGGGCAATAAAGCTGACAAATGAAAACTTAGACCTACAGAAAATCCTGTGTATGATGCAAGTATGACTGGTCTTACTTTATGTATGAGCTGAAATATCATAAATTGTAAGAGGTGACTCAAATATGTAAAAGATCTAAGCAGCTTCTTTATTCATATATGTACTGTGTATTCATATGTATTCATATGTAGTGTTTAAGTTGGGGTAATAAAAAGACAGTTTAGTAAAGACTGTTGATTCTAGCTCTGTTGTGATTTTAATGTGAAATTCCTCCCACAGGCTCATATGTTTGAACACTGGATCCCCACATAGATGAATGCACCACTTTGGGAACTTGTGGAACCTTTGGGTCATGAAGTTTAACTAACTGATGAAGACAGACTTCTTTGGGTTGTCCATTTTAGGGTTACAACCCTAACCAAGTTTCCAGACTTTGGGTCCCAAACTCTGCTTCCTGATTGTCCAAGATATGAAAAGAAGCAGCTGTAGGCTCTCACAAGACATTTATGCCTTTCCAGCCATGATGGACTGTATGTTCTGTAATCTAGGGCCAAAATCAAACTCTTTTCACTTAAGTTGTTTCAGTCATTGTCCAAAGGATGAGAAAAGTGGCTAGCATGAGCACCTGCTATTAGGTGCTTGAGTAAATTCAGAAATCAAGGATGCAAAGGGAACAAAGTGCCTGTTCCCACCACATTCTTTTGATTAGTAAAGCTTCCCAAATTCAATATAGAAAGAGGTACAAGGTCATACCGTAGAACAGCTTGTAAGATAATAGCTGTGATGGCCTGCATCTTCGGAAATCAATTTGCCACACAAAAGAATTGATATATGTGTAAATATAAAATAGCTGTTTATTCAAATATAAACAAAAGTAAATAACTTGAGATGTTAAAAATAAGATGGTGACAGATAATAACACATGAAAAATATTTAGGTGGTGTGCTATGAAATGATGTCTTCTTCTAGACACAAAATGGCCTTTGTACTCATGAACTCACAATCTGTAGCATCTGTAGCTACCTGCACAAAATTGGACCCATCAACATCCCATCATGTACAGGGGAGGGGCTTCATGAGCAGTTATAGGTTGCTAGGGAACGGGGAGTCATTTTCTTCAGTGGTCTAGTCATTGTTAAATTTACCATACTTCAGTAAATAACCCACAAACCATGCTCATATAGACAACCTTAATTAAACTTAGGGAGTCACAAAAAATAGAACAAACAAAAAAGAGACAGGAAATAGGTGGGCATTTGTTGGAAAAGGGGAATTCAGTGGGATGGGAATGAGAGGGGAATGGAAGTGAAAATGACCAAAATGCATTATAATCTTTTAAATGCTATCCTTCTGTGAGTGTTTATAACAGTATTCAAAATCTCCTAAAATGAGAAAAAATATGTGATAGATGAATAAAATGTGCTATGTCTATCTGATAGAATATTACTCTGCAACAGAAAGAATTTCACTATTGATTAATGAAGTAACTTATATTCATATCAAGAGCAAGTTAAAAGATCAGCTTCAGCAATCTAGAATTAGTGGTGTTGCTGCTATATGCAATGGAGGTTTCTTTAACACCTGTAGGGGTCCTTGACAGAATAACAGGAGAAAAACACACAACTCCCTCTCATTACACATTTGACATACCTAGGAGTCTTCAGCAATGAAAGCCCAAAGAACCAAGGAAAAGTGCCTATTCTATGTGAAGTTTGCTGAAGTGAATAGCTGTGGTGAACTCTGGCAGAATAGAAAAGTGTTTATGTTGCAGGGTAAAAAGCTAGCTAGAACTTTGGCTTACGTTCTTGTAGCTCTCTGTCTTCCGGGAGCTTCTGTCATAGGAGAATCTTCAAGGGAGGAGGAAAGTCCGAATAACTTTCCCAGAGTTCATGGCCAGACTCAGAAAAGAAAGAGCAAGGTAATTTGATGTTCTAGTATCTGCTCCAGGTGATGTGGAGGTGGGGGGTGGGCAGGAGAGACAGGTGTTCTCAACTTTTGTAGATTCTCAGTTCTTTCCAGCCTAAAATACTTAGTCTGGTAAAGTACTTGACATACTTGTATGAAAATGTGTAAAGCCTATGGATATATACAATGAATATTATCCCAGTTTATTTTGTGTTGCTGTGATGAACACCATGTCCAAAAGCAAACGTGGGAAGAAAGGATTTATTTCATTTTACACGTCTCCCAAGATAATTCAGGGCAGGAACTCAAGGTAGGAACCTGGAGGCAGGAACTGAAGGGGAAGGCTTGGAGGAAAGCTATTTCCTGACTTTCTTCCAGGCTCGTGTTTAGCTTATTCTTACATGGCCCAGGCCCACCTGACGAGATGTGGCACTACTCACAGTACCTTGGGCCCTCCTTTATCAATTAGCAATTAAGAAAATGCCTCATGCCAAAACAGTGTGGGCAGTTCTTCAATTGAGGTGTGTCAAGTTGATAATGGAAGTCAACTATGGCAAGTATATACCAATAAGAATTAGGAACTGGCAAGATGGCTCAGCTGGTAATGCTGTTTGCTATGAAAACCTGACAACTTAAGTTCAATCCTAGAAGCCACGCTAGAAGAAAGAACCAACTCTGAAGGTTTCCTCTGACCTCCACACATGTACCTGGGCACGAGCGAAAAATAGCCCCAGCAGGTCTACCAGAGGCCAGGCTGGTTCTAGATGCCCCAGAAGAACACTTAGGCTTTACTGGAGGCCAGACTAGATCAAGGGACCCAAGGCCCCCAAGACCCCAGTGGGGACACCCTACTGGACCTGAAGACTCATCAGTCACCAGAACCCCTGGCCACTTAGGCCAGAAGATCAAAAGAGAAACAGAAACCAAGGAACAAAACACCCACCCAACAAAGACAAATGCAGGAATCAACACCTAGACCTATAATCATCCCAAATCTAGATGCCTAAATGCCAGTGTAAGAATACAATAACAGAAGGGGCAATATAGCACCACCAGGACTCAGATATACTATGAAGGCAAAACTTGAACATTCCAATAGAGCTGAAGCACAAGAGAATGACCTTAAAATAACTTTATGAAGATGATAGAGGTCCTTAAAGAGGAAATGGAAAAATCCTTGCTGTGGGATGGTCTGTATGTCAAATCTGTTGCTCTGATTGGTCAATAAATAAAACACTGATTGGCCAGTGGCCAGGCAGGAAGTGTAGGCGGGACTAACAGAGAGAATTGAGAGACCAGGAAGGTGGAAGGAGACACTGCCAGCTGCCGACATGACAAGCAGCATATAAAGACGCTGGTAAGCCACGAGCCACGTGGCAAGGTATAGACTTATAGAAATGGATTAATTTAAGCTATAAGAACAGTTAGCAAGAAGCCTGCCATGGCCATACAGTTTGTAAGCAATATAAGTCTCTGTGTTTATTTGGTTGGGTCTGAGCAACTGTGGGACTGGTGGTGACAGAGATTTGTCCTGACTGTGGGCAAGGCAGGAAAACTCTAGCTACAATACCTTAAAGAAATGGAGGAAAAGACAACCAAAAAATCAGAGGAAATCAATAAATCTCTTAAAGAATGTCAAGAAAACCAAGAAAAAACAAGCAGTTGACAGAAGCAAATAAAACTGTTCAAGATCTGAAAGTGTAAATACAAGCAAAAAAAAAAAATACCAAAAAACAAGTGGGTAAGAAGAACAAGGTGAAAGCATTTTAATAATCAAAGGCAAACCTTGGTGTCTTTAAAATGTTCTACAGAGATTTGCCATATCATTTAGGAGTGAGACGAATACTAATTCCCCAAAAGACAAGAATCAGCATTTCTAGAAAGGAAAAAGAATGCAGATGTCTATTTCTGATTCTCTTTGAAAGCTGAATGTGTGGGCACAAAATAAAACCACCACCAAATCCCACAAGCCGTGCTCTCATTTACCGTGTTCTGCTCTTGTGTATTTTGTGAGAGTTAAGGCTCTTGTGGCCCCCATCACTAACGTTCCAAATTCTTTCTATGTTTTCCTCAGATTAAAGCCTGCAGTCCATTCCCAGATCCTAGCCTTAAGGTATGTCTTTGATCCTTGCTGTGCAGGTGGTAGACTCTACAGAGCAAATGTAAGATCTAAATGCAGATAGGAGTGAAGTGGCATGAAGTCAAAGCTTTTGTGAGAGGAGACTGTTGAAATAACTTCAGAAGCTTGTGCGAAAGTAGACAGAAAGAGAAAAAAGAGATCTGTGATTCCACACTAATCTGCACACCTAACACAAACGAATACACTAATGCCATAGTTCATATTAGAACAATTAAAAGTCTTGTCAAGCCCAGATAAAAAATAAAAGCCAGCTATAATCCTATTCTAGACATATTACCCTGCCATTCAGAAATTTGATCTTTTTCTGTGTGTTCTGATTTCTAATTATATTGATGTTTTGAGGTTATTATGGAGTTACCTAGAGTCATAAAAATAATAGGGAGATCCTATCAGTCATCTTGCTCCAGCGGAGATCAGAAAGAGGCATTGGGTCCCCTGGAGCTGGAGTTACAGGTGGCTGACCGACGTGGATGCTGCAAACTGAACATGGGTCTCTGTAAGAGCAGCAAGCACTCTCAATAGCTGAGCCATCTCTACACTCTTAACTTGTCGTTTTAACACCATTTTGCATCATTTCATATATAGTGTGTGTAATAAAAATTTATAGTCATTGCTTCATTGTTACATTTTTAAATTACACAGGAAAAAATAGGAGATAAAAAGCAAAAATAAAAAAAATCAAAGCTATTGGCTTTTATGTTTTTCAACATACTTACTTTTATTCTTGAATAACTCCCATTGGTCATGGTGTAAAATTCTGTCCTTAGAGATCAATTTTGGCATTTTATTTATTTATTTATTTATTTATTTATTTATTTATTTATTTATTTTTGGTTTTTCGAGATAGGGTTTCTCTGTGTAGCTTTGTGCCTTTCCTGGGACTCACTTGGTAGTCCAGGCTGGCCTCGAACTCACAGAGATCCGCCTGGCTCTGCCTCCTGAGTGCTGGGATTAAAGGCGTGCACCACCACCACCCGGCGGCATTTTATTTTTAACATAATATAATTGATATAACATAATATATTTGATCAGTATATATTCATTATACATGAAACATAGGTACATAATGGACTTGGAGACTATAGCCACCCAAGATGTTTTTCAAGAAAGTGGTCCATTTATTCTAAATGGCCAATTGCTATGTATGGAGGTTTTATAATATTCCCTTACTATCCTTTGATGTCTGCAAAGCCTATGGTGATGCTGTTTTGTTTTGTTGTTTGCTTTTGCTGCTGTCAGTTTTTGCTTGTTGCTTGATTGGTTTTCTGAAGCAGTCTCACTGTGTAGCCCAGGTTAGCTGCAAACTCAAAGATCCCCTTGCCTTAGCCTGAATCATCATAATCGGTGATATTTTTTTTTAATTCTTTAATCATTTGTTTTCTCATTTTTGCTAGATATTTGCTGATCTTGTTCATATTTTCTAAGGACACATTTCTTTGATTTTTTTGTTAATGTTGCTGTTTCTTTCATTGATTTTTACTTATTTCTTTCTGCTTACTTTGGGTTCATTTTTTGTTCTTGGTGTAGATTTGTCCTTTTTTGCTCTGTGTGTGTGCGAGTGCACGCATAGTCTAGACCAACCACAGCATTGTGAGTACTAGGACATGTAGCCACGACCATTAGTCTCTGTTCAAGATCTTCCCTTTTGTGTGGTGTATTAATTTAGCATGAATTTTACTATGAGGATTTTGCATTTTCAATAATTCCTAAGTGTTTTTGTTTGGTTAGTTTTCTTTTTCTCTTGAATATTCTTTAAAAATATCAATTTCATCCTCTTGTTTGGTGGGTGTTTCTGAGTTCTATGTGTGTCTGAGTTTCTGTTTCACTGTTCTAAGAATTCTTGGAGGAAAACTATTGACGGTAAGATGTGCAGAGATGACCAGCCACTGTAGACTAGTGGCTGTGCAGTCCCCATGGGACTGGACTAGGCCCTCTGGATATGGAAGATGGTTATTTGGCTTGAAATGTTTGGGGGACACCCAGACAGGGGGATTGTGATCCATTCCTGGTGCATGGGCAGGCTATTGGGAGTCCGGTGCCTGCGGTGTGACTGCCTTGGTGCAGTGGGAAGGGGCTTGGACCTGCCTAGGCTCAGTGTGCCAGGCTCTGCTGACCTTGATTTGGGTGATGTGGGAATGTAGGGTGGCTTGGGAGGGAGGACTGGGGGGTGGGAAGAGGGAGGAGATGGGATCTGTGGGTGGTATGTAGAGAGAGTAGAAAAATTCTTAATAAAGAAAAATGAAAAAAAAAAACTATTGACAGTGTTTGTAGACTTGTCTGTTTTACATTATGTGTTCTTCAGCTCCATGGGTTGGTTAATACACATTTAGGAAATGTGATGCCTTCCTGTGGAGCAATTCTTTTATAGATTATTGTGGCTCTTTCTCTAATGATATATTTTTATCTTATATGATATTCTGCTTTGAATTAAGATATGATAAACCTAGTCACACAACAATGAAGCTGTCTTTGAGTCGTTTCTGCTTTTGTAAGTAACCCCTCACCCATATTCCTATAACCCTAACAAAATTCATTGGTCTGTTGTGAGTTCCCTATCTGGGGTGAGCAGATGTGTGTGTGTTGTGTCTCCCCAGGAAAAGTCTTGTCACACAACAATGTTCCCTCTTCTCAGGTGACTCTGGGTTGTGTCAGGTTGACAGCTGAAGGCAACTATGACACTAACTTATGACAATCTAAGAGCTCTATGATTAAGGGATCAAGTATAGAAAGATCATCTTTAAAGTCAAAAGGGAATGCTATAGATATACAAGAAATAATATAAAATAAATTTATTTATTTATTAAAAAAGAAAATAAAATAATAATATGATGTGATCTTCTGAGGATTGCTGTTTTCATATCTTTCCAAAATGCATAGCACAGAGCTTCCTCATTAAAAAAGTTGACCATAAAGGAAACAATTTGCTTATCTAGTGTAAGCTATATATCTTCACCTTTTCAAAAATTAACAGTGTCTTTAATTTCAGCTTCCAGGGACTGATACAGTCTAAAGAGGCATTACTGTGTAATGATTAGTAACTTGGATTCCCTAGTTAAGCTTCCTGTGTTAACTTAGCTGTGACTATCTTAATTATGTTCTTCATGCCTCATTTTTCTCAGTTGTAAACTGTGATCATAATACTACCTGTTATCTAGGTTGTTGTGAGTAATTAATAAATCTACATATGTAAGATGATTCATTAATTTTTGGTAAACTATAAACTGGAAATGCTAACTACTATTTTTTCTTTGAATCAAGTATTTATTATGTACCTGTGGGTTAAAGGAATTTTTATTTTTATTGGAAAAACAACATAGAAGGCGTTTTATGTGAAGCATTTAAGACAGCTTTGTCTTAAATCTGTAAGGTGGCAAGTTACAATACTATAGAAATTCCTGCATCTTAGTATTAACTTCTGGTTGAATTATCTAAATTAGAGTTCAAAAATAGCACATAGGCTGGCTCAGTTTTACTTAGAGATATATTTCATTTAGCCTATAATTTTATTATTATTATTATTATTATTATTATTATTATTATTATTACGAGATTTTCTATTCATTTTACATACCAACCATAGATTCCCCTCTCCTCCCTTCTTCCACCCCTCAGCCTTCCCCTGCAACCCACCCCCCATTCCTACCTCCTCCAAGGCAAGGTCCACTGCTGGCAGGAGTGCAAACTTGTACAGCCACTTTGGAAATCAGCATGGCTGTTTCTCAGAAAACTGGAACTCAATCTTCCTCAAGACCCAGCTACACTACTCTTGGGCATATACCAAAAAAAAATGCTCAATCATACCACAAGGACACATGCTCAACTATGTTCATAGCAGCATTTTTTGTAATATCCAGTTGAGTAATATTCTTTCCAGGACTGTGAAGAATTGTGCTGGGATTTTGATAAGGATTGCATTGAATCTGTAGATTGCTTTTGGTAAGATTGCCATTTTTACTATGTTAAATCTACCTATCCATGAGCGTGGGAGATCTTTCCATTTTCTGATATCTTCTTCAAATTATTTCTTCAGAAACTTAAAGTTCTTGTTATACAGGTCTTTCACATGCTTGGTTAGAGTTACCCCAAGGTATTTTATGTTATTTATGGCTATTGTAAAAGGTGATGTTTCTCTGATTTCTTTCTTACCCTGTTTATCATTTATATATAGGAGAGCTACTAATTTTTTTTTTAGTTAATCTTGTATCCTGCCACATTACTGAAGGTGTTTATCAGCTGTAGGAGTTCCCTGGTAGAATTTTTGGGGTCACTTATGTATACTACTGTATCATCTGCAAATAGTAAAAGTTGGACTTCTGTCTTTCAAATTTTTATCCCCTTGATCTTCTTTTGTAATTCTCTTTCTTTGTTGCATCTGTGTGTGGTTTTGGTATCAGGGGAACTGTTGCCTCATAAAAGGAGTTTGGTAATGTTCCTTCTGTTTCTATTGTATGGAACAACTTGAAGAGTATTGGTATTAGCTCTTCTTTGAAATTCTAGTAGAATTCTGTGCTGAAACCATGTGGTCCTGGATTTTTTTGGTTGGGGGGGGGGGAATTTTAATGATTGTTTCTATTTCCTTAGTGGTTTTAAGTCTTTTTAAATTGTTTATCTGATCTTGATTTAATTTTGGTATGTGGTACCTATCCAGAAAATTGTCCATTTCTTTTAGATTTTCCAATTGTTGTGAAAATGATCTGATGATTCTCTGAATTTCCTCATTGTCTGTTTTTACATCTCCCTTTTCATTTCTGATTTTGTTAATTTGGATGCTCTCTCTCTCTGCCTTTTGATTAATTTGGATAAGGGCTTGTCTATCTTGTTGATTTTTTTCAAAGAACCAACTCTTTGTTTCATTGATTCTTTGTATTGTTCTCTTTGTTTCTATTTCATTTATTTCAGCCCTCAATTTGATTATTTCCTGACATCTATTCCTGGGAGACTTTGCTTCTTCTTGTTCTAGAGCTTTCAGATGTGCTGTTAAGTCAGTAGTGTGAGATTTCTCCAACTTCTTTATGTGGGCATTTAGTGCTATGCATTTTCCTCATAACACTGCTTTCATAGCGTCCCATAAGTCCCATATGTTGTACTTTCATTTTCATTGATCTCTAGGAAGTCTTTAATTTCTTTCTTTATTTCTTCCTTGACCCATTGGTGATTCAGTTGAGCACTATTCAGTTTCCATGAGACTCTAGGCTTTCTGTAATTTTTGTTGTTGTTGAAATTTAACTTTAAGTCATGGTGGTCAGATAAAATACAGGAGGTTATTCCAATTTTTTGTATCTGTTGAGATTTGTTTTGTGATTGTGCTTGTGGTCAGTTTTACAGAAGGTTTCATAGGATGCTGAGAAGGTATACTCTTTTGTGTTAGGGTGGAATGTTCTGTAGATATCTATTAAGTCCATTTGAGTCATAACTTCTATTAGGTCCCTTATTTCTCTGTTAAGTTCCAGTCTGGCAGATCAATCCACTAACTACTGTTTTTATAATTACCTACTACATACAAGTCTCCAATCTGGTTTTATTAATATTGGCCATTTATAGCGGTTACTTATATATAGCTCCTAAGTAAAAGGATTACTGATGATAAATACATTGTCCTTACAACTTTATGATTAGTGTTGTCTAAGTGCTCATGCAATGAGTCATGTCATCGGTCTGGTTTGAGCTCTCTGGCCTCTGCTACACCCTTCATACTGGGCCCTCATTGGAACTCCTCTTGGATATCCTGATGTTGCCTTGTATCATGCAGATCCTGAGGCTTTAGATCTGCACGTCCGGCCCCTTCACATGCTCCAGCAGTTCATACATGAGGTGGATGTTTGGGTGGGGTCAACTTATAGCCCTGGTTCTGGCCTGGGCGCTAGCTGGGTGGGTCAGCCTGTCAGCTCTCCCTCATTGTCACCACCAGGGCGAGCGCTCCAGCATTCCCTCTGCTAACTCATCCACTGTAAGAGGCAGCAAGGAAGTGGACCAGTTCTCCACCTATCTCCCTCTTGGGGCTGGCTCACCCACACCCACACCACCAGGACCAGCTCTTCTGTTTTTCCTAGACAAGGGGCAGGGCCCACTCTCCCAAGTGTTGCAGTTGGCGGAGGGGGGGGGGTGCAGGCAGAGCCAGTTCTCCCTAGTACTGCAGCCAGTGAGGGGTGGGGGCAATTCTGCAGCACTATCCTCATTGCCTTTGGTGGTAATGAGAGCCATGGATTTCAACACAGACTGCAGCTGCAGCAGGGCCACAGACCCAGACGTGGCTCTGGCCGCAGCTTAGCCCATATGATGCCATGGCCCTGTTGGCAGCGCATGTCGCTCAGGTCTCTATGGCCCCAGTGATGGCATGGCCCTCAGACACCAACCCCGCCACAGGTGGTAGCCCAGATCCTGAGCATCTGTATGGCCTTTGGTGGTAATGTGGGTCATGGACATCAACCCAGACCCAGGCTGCAGTAAGACCATGGGCCTAGACATGATCCCTGGTTGCAGCCTGGGTCCGGATGTCACCGTCACAGGTCACTCAGATCGGCATAGCCCCAGTAGTAGCATGGTACTCAAATGTCAACATGTCCCCAGGCGGCTGTACACCCCCCAGGCATCTGCTTGGCCACAGTTCAGATCCAGATGTCACCATAGCCCTAGGTGGCAGAATAGGCCATCCAGATCTCTATGGCCCCAGTGGCAGCATGACCCTCAAACATCAAAATGGTCTCAGGTGTCAGCTCAGTCTATGGGCCTCTGTACAGCCTTCAGGAGCAACAGGAGCCACTGACATCAGCACAGAGCTCTGCTGCAGCAGGGCCATGGGCCCAGACATGGCCCTTGGCAGTAGTCCAGGCCCAGATATCACCATGGACCCAGGTGGCAGTGCAGGCCTCTTAAATCAGCTTGGCCCCTGTGGGAGCACATCCCTCAGACACAGACATGGTCACACATGGTGGCCCAGGCTCTGGGCATCTTCAGGGCCCTCAGTGGTAACAGAAGCCATGGACATCAACACAGACCACCATTGCTGTGTCGGGACCATGGACCCAGACATGGCCCTTGGCAACTGCCCAGGCCTGGACATCACTATGGTTCCAGGCCCACATCAGCTGGTTCCTCACTGCCCTCGACTCTTCATATCCTCTTCTCTCCCCAGCATATGAACCTTTCTACCTCTCTCTCTTCCATTTCCCCACCATATACTCATTCATTATAATGGTGCCCACCTGCCTGGTGCCTCACACCTGGCAGTTCATGGTTGATCTCTGCCTACACAGGGTAAGTGTTCTTGGGCAAATCTGTAGCTGTGTTCCTTGCATCCAGGCCTCACGGCACCCGTCATGTATTCCTTGACATTCTGGAGCCACATCATTAGACCACTCTGCTGGGGTGAAGCATAGAAAATGTATTCCTAAGACAAACTAATAAACAGATTCTTTCTCTTGGCTCTCTTTGATCTCCTTTTTTTGCATGGTATATTCTTTCCATCCTTTCTGATCCCAGGCGGGGCTAATACAGTAAGAAACATTCCACGTGTCTTGGAAATCTGAGTAGGACCCGGGGAAAGGGGAAAGGAGATAGCAGATAGCCCATGTGTGTGTTCTACAAAAGGAAGAGGATGGGAGACAGGAGAGATTACGCACACCTTTTTCTGTGTCCTCACTCACTTTCTCATTTTAAGGCAAAGGAAGCTGTGAAGTGCAGGTGGAAATGGAGACAGATATTTGTAATCCCAGCAATTAGAGGCTGAAGCTGAGGGACGGGAAATTCAAGGTCAGTTTAGGCTACCTCACAAGATTTTGTCTCACAAATGGTATTTTAAAAAAAAAGGACTATCCTCTGTGTGTGTGTGTGTGTGTGTGTGTGTGTGTGTGTGTGTGTGTGTGTGATGTTTATGTAGCCTCATTTTTTGGTTTAAAAAAATAGCAATATCCTTTATAAACCCAAGCAATGTAGTTGTCAAATTATTTACAGTGAATGCCTAAAATGAGATGGATGGTATAATATAATCAATTTTGTGGATTGATTTATCTAACTAAGTCCATGAGTAAAAGCAGTCAGTCCATCATATTCCCTGAGCATCCTTGAATATCCTTGTTCTATGTGCCAGGTTCTTAGATGTAACCTCCTCCGCCCCAAAACTGTTTCTAACACTAAACATACGAACAATTAGGTAGGCCAAGGTTACAAAAACATGAGGGCTTGTAATTTTGTGTGGACTCCAAACTACATTGGAAAAAGAGATCTTTGGCAGTATAGTTGTTACAATCTAGGGTTCCCACAGTATTATATAGCTATTAGACACCATAGAGTTTTATTAAATAGCCTCAAATTCGTTACTATTCATTGCATTCAGAAACAAGGTCAATATTCCTTCCCTTTCTATCAAGGTGAGTTTGTAACTAATTCAACCAACACAATATGGCAGTTGTTAGGTTATAAAAAGCTACCCTGCTTCTTCTAAGATAATCCATGTGAGGGAAGCCAAGTTCTATGTAAGAAACTGAATTGTTCTAAGAATACAGTCTCAGCCAAATCCAATCTTATAGCCATCTCCACAAAGGCATCAGACATGGGAACATAATGACACCATCTTGAATTTTCCATACCATCCTATTCATCACAAAGTACTCAGCAAAGCTCTGAATAAGTTTCTGATCCTCAAAATCTGTTGTGCAAGATTGCAGTGGTTTATTTTGTAGGAATTATGACTCATGCAGGTATTATAGATGTTTCTTTAAGATTTAAAGATGTGAAATTATGAAATAATAAAAGTATGTACCAGGCTCCTAGCATATAACTCCAAAAATGCTTGGAATCTCCAAAGAGATAAGTATATTTTTTGTATGTTAGCAAGATGGACTGATGGTTAAAGGGCCTGGTTGCTAGGGAAACCAACCACATGATGAGAGGATTAAAACATAAGCTCATTTTTCAGTCTCCCAAGAGGGAAGAAGAACTGAAGGCTGAGTTGATCAATGACAATGGTGTAATCAATTGTGTCTGTGCAATATTGTACACACACACACACACACACACACACACACACACACACACGCACACACACTCACTCACTCACAAGGCAGAATTCAGAGTTTCCCAGTTGGCAAGCATATATAAACTCAATGAAGATCAAAGTCACTGCATTTCAGACATTTTCAGGCCTTGTGCTATGTTCTTCTTCATCTGTATCTTTTTAAACGTATTTTTAGATTTATTTATTGATTTTAGGTGTATGGGTATTTTGCCTGCTGGTAAGTATGAGCACCATGTATGTGTGCCTGGTACCCTCAAAGGTCAGAAGAGAGCATTATATCCCCTGGAACCAGAGTTACAAACAAGTATGAGCTGTCACGTGGGTGCTGAGAACTATCATGTGGGTGCTAGATCCTCTACAAAAATAACAAGTCCTCTTAACCTCTGAGCCATCTTTAAATCCTCTCTCTTTTTTTCTTTTGTTTTTGTTTTGTTTTTTATTAAGAAATTTTTTAAACACTTTACATACCAACCACAGATCCCCTCTCTTCCCTCCTTCCATCCTTCCCCTCCACCAAGCCTACCCCCCCCATTCCCTCCTCCAACAAGATAAGGCCTCCCATGGGGAGTCAGCAGAGCCCGGTACATTCAGTAGAGACAGGGCCAAGCCCCTCCCCATGCATCAAGGCTGTGCAAGGTGTCCCACCATAGGGAGTGGGCTCCAAAAAGACAGCGAATGCACCAGGGATGGGTCCTGATCCTACTGCCAGGGGCCCCTTCAACAGTTCAAGGTACACAACTGTCTTGTTTGTCTTGTTATCATGCAGTATGTTTCTGTATGATATGTGTGTATGATGTATTTGTTTTTGAGAGTATGGGCCCATGTACATGGATATCAGAGGACAACTCTGAGTGTTAGTTCTCATTAGTTGTGTGTGTGTGTGTGTGTGTGTGTGTGTGTGTGTGTGTGTGTATGTGTGTGTGTGTGTGTGTGTGTGTGCATGCTGGTTTCTTAGTTTGTGGGTATGGGCATGCCATGACACCCATGTGACAGTCATAGGACAGCCTGAAAGAGTCAGATCTCTCCTTGGGCCATGTGGGTCTTGGTGTCTGCACACACCTCATCAAGCTTGGCAGCAAGAGCATTTATCTGCTGAGTAATCTCACTGACCCTCTCTGGTTCTACTGACTTTTCTAGCTTATTCAAAACCTGAGAATGGAGGAATGGGACTCTTCAATGTATTTATTTCTATTGAAAATTCCTACAATATATTCTGATCACAGTTCCCCTCCCACATTTCCTCCTAGATCTTCCCCATATTCCCACTCATCAACCCCACATTTTTTTCTCTCTAAAAAACAAACAGGCAAATAAACCAAAAAAAAGAATAATGATTTTTAAAAGTGAAAAAGCACAAGAAACACACCGAAAGAGCAAACTAGAGGGAAACAAAACCCATAAAGAGACAAAATTGGAAAGCATAATATACAAGCAAAAGACCATTGAGATAAAACAAAAATGCCTAAAGCAATATGACACACAAAAAAAGTCCTCAAAACACCACTGAGTTCATTTTGTGTTGGCCATCTACTACTGGCCACGGGACTTCCCAATTAATGTGGTTTATACACCCACTGAGACTCCATTGGAGAAAACTGTTTTTTCCTTTGAAAGTGGTTGTCAATTGAAGGTATTTTTTTTTTAGTTAGGGACAGGAGATTATGTCCACTTCCCCCTCTCAGCACTGGGACTCCATATGGCTTGGACCTGTGTAGGTTTTGTGCATGTTGCCACAGTCTCTGTGAGTTTATATGTGCATCAGTCCTGTCGTGTCTGGAATATACTTTTTCCTTGGTGTCATCCATCCCCTCTGGCTCTTACAATCTTTCTGCCTCCTCTTCCACATAGCTCCCTGAGCCCTGAGGAGAGAGAGGTGATGAAGATATCCAATTTAGGGCTTAGTGTTTCAAAATTTCTCACTCTCTGCACATTGTCCAGTTGTGGATCTCTGTGTTAGTCACCATCTACTGCAAGAGGAAGTTACTCTGATGATATCAGAGTGAAATACTGATCTATGAGTCATTTTATTGCTATGTTTCCTAAGCAGAACAATAGTATTTAGTTTTCCCCTAGGTCTATGTCCTATCTGGTCTCAGGTACTTAGCCACCTGAGCAGTATCAGGCATGGCTCCCATCCCATCAGACAGTGGTTGTTAGTCCCACAATGTCTGTGCCACTATTACATCACTGTATCAAACAGGCAGGGACTTCCCAATTTGTAGTCCAAGTACAGGGGATAAGCTATTACTTGTGACTAGCACCTGAAGTGGTGGGTGTAATGTTGTGGAACTGAGGCATCAGCTCATGTAATCTGATACTATATCCAGGTAGATAATGTCATAATTGAGCTGAAGCAGAGAACACCCAGTTGGTGTCCAGTGGATAACTGGTTAATGGTAGAGAGGAGTCCCTGTATAATTTTGGTAATCAGAAGTGAAGTATTGAGAAAGTTTTTTTCCTCCCATCTTTTAAGACAGAGGCACAAGATGCCATACCAATGGCATACTCTTCTTACAGAACATAATCTTGCTTTCTGGTAACCCCCTTCTTCTATCTCCTTTTAGCTCTTTTTAAAAACTGAGACTATGGCCAAACACTAAGAGGTGGTAAGGCAAACTTGATCTGATCCCAAAGATGGAAGAACAGAAAAAGGAAAATAAGCACTTGGGGTGAAATTGATCCTTCCTAGTGGCCTTGGAAATGGAGTGCCAGGTGGGCTAGGATTTCCTTCTTAGATTGTTCTTATTTCTCCTTATCCTGAGAATTTACCAGAAGACGTAGCTGCAAATGCTACTTCCTCTCCATCATCAGCACAGCTGCCTTCTCTTGTTACCTCATATGCACTCACTCTGAAATCTTGAAAATGCTGACAGCCACAGCCACCCCATCTGGGAAGACTTCACAGGGCCAGTGAGATTGGGGCAAACTAACAGAGGAAGTCCCATCACCTGATGTTCAATTGTAAACTAAGAGGACAGAAATTTTATTTATTTCCCTCCCCTTGAGGTGAAAAGCTGCCTATCTAATTAATCAATGTTACTTCTCCTTACTAGTAGCTTTTTGCAAAAGATCCCAAAGTCATTTGCATACACATTGACATGTATGTGGCACTGATATAGAGCATGCTGAGTCTAACTCCAGATTAGGACTTGGAAAACCAAGTTTTTCTCCATACTTCTGGAACTTACTAGTTGAATAAATTTTGCAAGTCAATTCCCTTTCTGAGTTTCATTCTTTTTTGGAGTAAAATGAAGAGATTGGACTAGTAGGCTTCTGAAGATCTTTGTCCCCTAAAGTTCTAGAACTCTAGTAAAAATGGACATCTAATTCTAAAAGATCTATTTGGGCCCATAGTTTCAGAAGTTTCAATTCATGATTGGCTGACTCTATTGCTTCCAGGGCTGTAGCAAGGCAGACATATGGTGGAATGATATTTCAGAAGAAAGCTCATGTATCTCATGGCTCACCTCATGTAGCCAAGAAGTAGAATGGAGATGTAGAAAGGGACTAGGGATAAGATACACCTTTCCAAGACAGACCAACAGTGATCTACTTCCTCCAACTAGGTCCTACTTCCAGGGGGGGCTTGGAAAAGGGGATCCCTCCCGGTGGGGCTAGAAGGGGACCTGCCCGGTGGCCAGAACCTGGGGCCAAGTTGGGCAGATCTTCCCAGAGTGGCTGGTGCCCAGGGATGGGGTCCGGGTTGGGCCCGGATACTCACCTCTGGTCCAGAAGGGAAGTCAGGGGCAGGATCTAGGTCCTACTTCCTAATAACACATTCAGTTATAAATTCATTGATGGATTAATGCCTTGAAATGGTAACACCCTCATGTTCCAATCACTTCGCAGTAACACCACAAGCTAGCCCCCAAACACGTGAGCCTTTGGGGGGAATATGTCATATGCAAATAATGACCATGCTATCGTATTTCTTAACTTTTTTATCATGTGCCTTTATGGTTTGCTTTGTCTTTCCTTAGGGTATGTCATGGTGCCTCAGATCCTGCATCTGTAACACACACTCAGGGTCATGCCATTGCTGCTCAGACTTGGACACCTCATTGAGGAGCGAAGCTGATGTGCCATCATCGACTTCTTGCACTGTCTTCTGCTTGCAGTGCACTCAGCACGACCAGTGGTCTGGAATTGGTCTCTCTTACTCCACACATAGACAGTTTTCATTTGTCATCTCCTTATAATCCCCCTTTCGTCTGGACTTGTTTTGTTTTTGTAACTTTCTTTGGTATTAGAATTAGTAGACAGTAAAATAAATAGGCGCAAGAGAAGAGATAAGAAGAATCGTGGTGGTATGGATAAATCAATTTGGCTTCTTTTGACTGGCCCTTTGCAAAAGGTTTATTGAAGGTGGAGGTAGAAATTAGTTTCAAAACAAGTTTGGGGTTTATTTCTGGATTTCCTGTCCCCTGTATTCATGGAAAATTCAGAGCATTCACTATGAATATATAATGGCATGCCCAGTTTTCTTGTGTGGTTTGTGGAAACTGGTCACATCACTTCAGAGCCACACCACATATATTTAAAGGCTATGGCTGTGCAATGGGGTTTTAGCTCAAATGATTCAGAAAATTGCTTCAATCATTTACTTTGTCAGAGCAGTTCTAGCTAGGACTTGGAGAAATAGGTGAAAAACAGGGTAACTCGTGCCTTCTATTTACACTATTCAGGACTTTCAAATTAAGCAAGATTATTTTCCTTCCTAATTTTAGAAGAAAGAAGTTGGATCTATACTCTCCCAACTCTGTGACCCTAAGGACCTTTCAGACTTACTTTCTCCAACAGGGTTTCCACTCTCTCACTTGCAAAATGAAGAACTGGACTACCCCAGCACTCTACTCATGGAATATGATCATTGAATAAACAAAATGATAAGTTAAATGAAGAAAACTTCTGCTCTGAACATGTTCTGTAGTTTTTCTTACTTCCTAACATGAAAACAGAAACACATGGATGAAAATATTTTTCAAGGGCTGAATAATGTGGGAGTGTTTGTTTGCTTAACATGCAAGAAGCCCTGGGTTCTGTCACCAACACCACATATGACCAGACATGGTTTTATACACCTGTAATCCCAGTACTCAGGAAGCGAAGGCAAGATGGTCATAACTTCATTATTATTTTTGCCTACTGAATGAGTGAGAGGCCGATGTGGGCTAAAAGGGACTATGTCTCAGAAAGAGGGAGAGATGGAGGGAGCAAAGGAAACAGGGAGGGCCATTTTCAGCTGCAAAGGCCGAAACAATGTCTGCTCTGGTTTTCCCTTTTACCCAGAAACATAAATCAACCAAAACATTCCCTTCGGTCACCATGTGTTCTGGTTTCCCTCTGATAAGCTTTTGCATTTGTGTCCTTTACACTTGTTAGTGACAAGAAGCAGGACCCTGGGTAGAGAGGTACAGGCAGGGTCTGGAGTTAGTGAGCTGCAAGGCAAGCTGGCAATCCTGTTTTCTTTCTTCGTGTGTGTCAGAGGTGACCTTGGCCATTTATAGACAAGGAGTGATGCCAAGGAAGAAAACGGAGAAGATGGACTTGACTCCCTCCCCTCACTCAGACACCCCGTAGTCTCTTTCATGACCCTGCACTCTGCTGTGATTAAGCATAGTGGGCAGTCAGTTTTTAAATGAGGGACTTCAACACTGCTTGCCTGAGAAGACATTAAATAAGAACGGGAAGTGCAACAGAGAGCAGGAGAGAAAGGGGGGAGGGACAAATGAGAAAAAGAAGGTGATAAAGGGAAGGGAAGCAAGTACATGTCAGAGAGAACTGTGAGATCTGGTTTATCTGTCACATAAAAGGAAGTAGAAGCCTAAGCCAGCTCCAACAGAGTTGGCCATGTGATATTTATAAAAGCCCATATAAGGAAATGTCATACTCAGTTTGTCAATCCTGCCAATTCTATGCATTTTCTATTCCATTTGAGATTTCGCTTTGCTAGAACTAAGGAGGAATACTTATTACTGGAAAATGGTCTCTTCCAAGCCAGAGAAGGATGGAGCTGGAGCTGAAAAGAAGAGTTTTAAGTCTAAAAGGACAAGCTGATAGCTTGGGAATCTGAGTTGTCAGCCTGCGTTGTCTTCGGATTGGCAATGGATTCTCAGGCAAATCCTCCTTCTATGACATGTTTCTTCCCCCCACTGGAAAATTTAGAGAGCTCTAACTACAAACCCCACTAAGTTCTTTTCTAAGATAATGTACCAAATATTCAGTACTTAAGATGTTTTTTGCTGAAGCACATTGGAATTTGATTTCGATGCAGTCTCCTAGATAGCTTCGGCTGTCAACTTGACACAGAGCAGAGAGGCCTGAGGGCGTCTCAACTTGCAGATTCCCTCTTTCAGACTGGCCTGTGGTCGTGACTTTGTAGTGTGTTCTTGACTGCCAATTGATGTAGAAGGGTCTCTCTCGCCTACTGGCCGCAGTGCCACCCTTAGGGAGGTGGTGCAGGGTTGTATGCAAAAGCTAGTCGAGCACAGGCCAGAGGAAGGGAGCCAGGAAGCAACGTTCCTCCATGGTGTCTGCTTCAGCTTCTACTTGAGCTTCTGCCCTGATTTCCCTCAGTGATGAACTGTGACCTGGAACTGCAAGTCAAAGAAACCCTTTTCTCTTCAAGTTGCTTATAGTGACTGTTTATCACAGCAATAGAAAGCAAATTAAAACAGCAACTAATGCTGCCATCTTGTGGCCTAAAATAAAAAACCCTTTTGTTCTGAAGCCTGCCTCAGATAAGGGCACTGATGATGATCTGCATTTTGGTACGTTATTACACACAATACGTTCATAGTGAAAAATAAAATTTAATTGTATAACATTTTCCAAGAGGCCCAAAGTGGATATTCTACAGTGAAAAGAGTTATCTACAAATACATGTGACACTATAATGGGTTTCACAAGCACAATGTTGAGCAAAAGGAGCCCAGATGCAAAAGAACGCACAGCAAATAACTTAACTTTTATAAAATGTAAAAGCAAGCAAAGATAATCTAAATGTATATGTATGTATATGTACACATATACACACATATCCTCTATCATATATTATATGTCCATCATGATTAGTGTGTGTGTGTGTGTGTGTGTGTGTGTGTGTGTGTGTGTGTGTAGACAAGGTCTCTCTCTAGGTATGCCTAGCTGGCCTTGAACTTGCTATGTAGACAAAGATGACCCTGAACTCACAGAGATCCACTTGTCTCTGCCTCGTGAGTGCTGAGTAAAGTTGTGCACCAAACACACCCAGCTCCATTGTATTTTAAATTTGTATTGTATACAACATTCATTTAGAAAAGAATACACTCAGAAGAGCAATACATTTTCATAAAAGGACTACACCTACCACCCAGAACATTGCCATGTCCTGGGGGCCCTTCATGCCCTTTTCAAACACAATTCCATCCACACACATAGTGAATTTAATTTCATAAATGTAACGGTGATAAAAAAAAAAAAGGAGCCAGTTGTAAAAGTTACTACCTGCCTCCCCTGCAAAGTTACCATTATCTCAATAACTAATAATATAGATTAGCTTTGCTTTCTTTTGCACTTTGCAAAAATGATTGATATGCTGTGTATTCTTTTGCATCTGACTCATTTTGCTCAAAATTTTTCGTGTGAAATCAATCTATAGTGTCATATGTATCTGTATATCATTCTTGCCACTGTAGAATATTTATTTTGGGCCTCTTCAAAATTATAACTAAATTTTTGTTTTCTACAATAAAAGTAGTCTTTTATTAGATAAAAAGAAACTTTTCTCCCAGGGAGGAGCCCCCTAGTTGGTTATCCAATACCAAGTGGTCAGCACTGAAATAATATCTATGCAACCGACACTGAAGAGTAGGTTTTATTAATATATGTGTATATATATGTAACAATGACAATTAAAGAGGAGACCATGGATTTGAGGCGGGGACATATGAAAAGTTGGAGAATGAGAAGGAAATGGAAGGAAATAATGTTATTTTATAGAGTATACAAGATACCTATACATAGAAATGTGGGTGTAAGGCAGAACCCAAATGATTTGGACCTGTTTCTATATTGGTCCAAGGCCTGCAACCCTTCAACTCTACCATCTTCCCCCTAGAGTCAACTTTGGATGATGCAACTGAAACACATCCTTTCCCCGCAAGGATAATTGTTATGTATGTTAGACAATATGTATAGAAACAGTAGTGAAATGAAATACATCAAAATAATAATCATTTTTACCTTTTATTGGAATGCTATAATTAACTTTATTTTGTTGAAACATAATAACATTACTTCCCTGCTCTAAGTGCTGTCTCTTTACTACCCTGCCTCTCTGACTTTTCTCCAACTTGAATGTAGTCATAGCCAGCTGTTGCTCTCCTAAAATTCGTCTCTGTCTCTGTTCTCAGCAGAGTTCTAAAGTTAAAGCTGCTGCACTTTCAGACACCTTTCTTGTTCATTCCTAAGTCATTTCTGGCTTCCCTCCTTCTTCCTCCTCACCTCCTGACAAATACATCTTTATTTCTCCTCATCTCTTCTTCCTGTCTACTTTTTCCATGACGACCACCACATGTAGAATCTCAGGTGATCTCCCAGGTTATTTGAAACAACTTTGGAAAGTTGAAGGAAGAGTCATGAGAGAAATGGGATGAGAGAGGAGAACAAGGTACGTGTTTTGCTGTCAGCATCCTAGGCCCCAGCTCATCTCAATTACCACAAGTTCAATGACTTTCAAGCAAGTAGACAGTAGTATAGAACAATCTAAATGACTACAAGAATACAATGACAAGCTCTGCCCTGTAGTTTAGGTGTGAAGTCCCAGGATGATGTCAGTATGACATAAAATTGAAGTTTTCCCTGAAACACCCTGGCCCTGGTGCTAAATTCTACATCAAATTTGAGAACTAATGTACATCAAAACCATATTGTCATAAAAATGACAAAAAGAATAATTGAATGTGTATCAATAAACATATAATGACCCCAACAATTCTCTCACTTCTTATAAAATTTTAGTGGGTCGAGAATATCATAGACATTGATGTGAGAGCTAAAGCTATGAAAGTCACAGAAAGAAGCAAAAGAAGAGATGGCAGAGCAAGAGGGAAGAGGAGGAGAATAAAAAGAGAAGAAGAAAGGAATGAAGAAGGAGGGAAGGAAGGAGGGAGGGAGGGAGGGAGGGAGGGAGGGAAGGAAGGAAGGAAGGAAGGAAGGAAGGAAGGAAGGAAGGAAGGAAGGAAGGAAGGAAGGAAGATAGATCATCTTAAAGTAAATATAGGAATAAATCTTATCTTGAGGTTAGGTAAAGTCTTCCTAAATAAAACAATACAAATATAAGCAATAAAAAGTAGAAAAGGATTTTTAGGAAAAATTATATCACATTTGTTTAATATATCAGTGAATAAGATAATCTAGACAAAATGAACAAATTCCTACAACTAACTACAAATAGCTCAAACTGACTCAAGAAGAAATAGAATCTTAAGTCCACAGCAGTTTATTTAATTAAAGGTTGAGGATCACCCTTGTCTGGTGGTATTTTACAGAACATTTAAAGTAGAATTATAGCAATCTTCCAGAAGGAAAACAATAGAAAAAGTAATATATCCAAAGTCATATGATGTCATTTGCACCCTGAAACCCAAACCATAATAATGTATCACAAGAAAACTACAGATGAATATCCTGTGTGACTAGAAACGCAAATATTCTCAACAAAAATAACAGGAAGCCAAATCTAAACACAGGTTACTAGAATTATATATTATGAGCAGGTGGAATTTATCCCATGATTGCAATGATGGATTAGCATTAAATGAATAGCAATTACATATTACATTAACATAAGGATGAATAAATCCACATAATTTTGACTGAGATAATAAAGGCAGTTTGGGTGATGTTTAATCACTCTTTCTTGTTTCTATATACGAGCAATGGAAAAGTCCCCTACAGGAAGTTAAGACAATGCCGGGGATATGGTTCAGTATGCACCAAGTCCCGTTTTCAATCCCAATCATTGCATAAATTGAGTGTGATGGCAGGAAGATCAGAAATTCAAGCTTGCCCTCGGCTGTCTATCCTGGGCTACATGTAATCCTATTTCAAGTGTAGCAATAGTAACATAAAACACACACACACACACACACACACACACACACACACACACACATAACAACACAAGAATAAACTTAATCAGAAATTTGGGATATTTTAACATTGAAAACTAGAAAACATTGCTAGGAGAAATTAAAGAAGATTAAATAAAATAGAATGGAATCCTACTTTCAAGGACTGGAAGACCCAATACTGTTATAATAATGATACTGCCCAATGCAAGTCTATGTAATCCTTAGCAAAAAAATAAATAAAAATAAAAATAAAAAAGCCATGAATTTGAGAGGGAGTGGATATGGGAGGGAAGAAGAGAGGGTGGAAATTTTTATAAATACAGTACTTATGTAGGAAATTCCTAAAAACAATTAAAATATTCTAAGGTCATTTTTTTTTTTGGTGGGAATGGACATGTAAATTCTGAAATGCAAGGATCCCTAAGTAATCAAAAACTATTTTAAAGAATAAAGTTGGAAAACTCACACTTTCCATTATTCAGCTACCTAGGGAATGAAATGCTGGTCCACGCTCCAGTGTGGAAGAGTCTTGAAAACATTATAGCAACTGAAAGAAACCAGACAGAAAGCAAACGATTCCATCTATTTGAAATATTGAGAATAGTTAATCCACTGGGGCAGTACACAAGTCTGGTTGCCAGGGGTTAGAGGGAAGCAGAAGAGGGAGCAGCTATTTAATGAGCGCTGACTTTCCTTTGGGGATAAAGAAAATATTTTGGAACTAGATAGCAGTTGAGGTTGTGCAACATTTTTAAATGCACTAAAATCCACTGACTGTTTCACTTAAGGAAGGTCAATTTTATGTTATGTGACTTTCAATCTGAATTAAAATAAAATTTAACTGTTATATATAAAGGAAATTATCAAGAAAGTGAAAAGACATGCCATAGAATGGAGGAAATGTTTGAAAATCATGTGTTTGATATGGGATTTTTTTTTCCAGAGTTAGGCATGGTGGCACACTCTTATAGTGCCAGCACTCGGGTATGGCAGATGGTGACAAGAGGGTTGTGAGTCAGTGCCAGTCTCAACTACACAGTGAGTTCAAGTTGAATCTGGGATACACAGTGAGACCCTCTCTCAAAATAAAAAAGGATGATGAAACACGTATTCAAAAGCATGAGCTTTAAAAACTCAACAATTAGAAACAATTTGTCTGCTCTGATTGATCACTCACAACCTATGCCCATGGAAACAAACCCTAATTAAAGTCAATGTACCAAAAAATAAGGTAACCCAGACCCAGAAAGACAAACATGGTATGTACTCACTCCTAAGTGGATATTAGCTATAAAGTGAAGAATAATCATGCCACAGTCCACAGCTCCAGAGAGGCTAAGTAACAAGGAGGGCTCAAGGAGGGATGCATGGATTTCCTTGGAAAGAGGAACTCAAAGAAATTTTGTGGGTGGACTGGGGGCAGACGGAGATGAGAACATGAAGGATCGGGTTCAGAGTAGATGGAGGGGAAGAGTACTGAAAGAGATAATTGGAAGGAGGGCATTTTGGGGTCAGATAGAAACCTGTTGCAAGGCAAACTCCCAGGAATCTAGAAGGATGATCCCAGCTAAGGTTCCTAGCAATGGTTGATATGTAGCCTAACTGGATATCTCCTGTGACCAGGTAAGACTTCCAGTGGAGGGATTGGGACACCAACCCAGCTACACAACGTTTGGCCTACAGTTTGTCCTACCTATGGGATGTGGGGGTGGGGTAAGGGTGACACAGAGATTGGGTGGCCAACCAATGACTGGTCCAGCCTCAGACCCATGCCATGAGAGGGAGCCCAGCTCTGACACTGCCTGGCAGAATGGACCAGAGACAGATCTAGGATAGAACCAAACATGATTGGAGAGAAAAAAATGTCAATATATTGATGCCCAATGGTATTCTGCTATACTCATATAGATCAATAATCATCAGGGAGGCTTCATCCAGTAACTGATAGAAACAGATGTGAAGACCCACAGGCAAACATTAAGCCGAACTCAAGGAATCCTGCTGAAGAGAGAGAGGAAGGATTGTAGGAGCCAGAGAGGTCAAGGACATCACAAGAAAACCACAGAATCAACTAAACTGTGCTCATAGGAACTCAGAATCTGAACCAACAACCAGGGAGCCTGCAAGGGACCGACAAAGGCTATATATATATATACCAGTTGTGCAGCTTGGTCTACTTCTGGAACTCCTAACAGTGGAGCAGGGGCTGTCTCTAACACTTTGGCTGGCTTTTGGGACCCTACTCCTCATACTGGGTTGCCTTGCCCAGCCTGAATACAAAGGGAGGAGCTTAGTCTTACTGCAACTTGCTATGCCATGGTGTGTTGATATCCATGGGAGGCCTGGCCCTTTCTGAATAAAAAACAGAGGAGGAGTGAGCTGAGTGGGATGGAGGGGAAGTGGGGGAGGGGACGGGAGGAGAGGAGGGAGGGAAACCTGCGGTTGGGATGGAAAATAAATAAATAAATGTAATAGACTAAAATAACAGGAAAGTAGAAAGAAAACTAGTTAGAAAGAAGGTTCCATTGGAAAAGGGAAACAAGAGAAGGTAATGAGGATGACCATTGTCAAAATACATTATACACATGTGTGAAATTGTTAAAAATAAATTAATTTAGAAAAAATAAATTCAAATGGCCGAAGTCTTTTTTAAAAAAATAAAAGCACTTCTCCAAGGATACACAATGAAAATCGTGTGGAATTTGTTCATAACATTAATCATCAGGAAGATGCAAATTAAAATCATGGTGAGAAACCACATCAGTTCCCTAGGATCTTGCTAGTCCAACAAATAGATTTAAAAGTTGGAAATAATAAACTTTCACAAAAGCATGGAGAAACGTTAACCTTTACACATTGCTGGCAGAAACATAAAATGATTCATTCTCTTCGGAAAATTGTTTGGCCATTCCTCAGAAATATTCCATGAAGTCTCCATGTGATACAGAAATTTCACTTCTAAGTATGTACCTAAGAGAAATAAAAAGATGTGTTCTCAAAATCTGAGTATATAAATGTTCACAACACCATTATTCATAATAGCCCCAAAGTGGAACAGCAACCTGAATGTCAATCAACTCAAGAATGCTTAAACAAATGCATTATGTCGTATGTGGACTGTTATTCCCATTCTAATACAGAGTTCAAGTCTCTAAAATATTTTCTGATTTTCCCGCTCTGTTGCAGAGATTGTTGACCATGCCTTTCTTCATCCACATGATTATATCTTCTTGTAGTTACCTATGAGAGTGAAGCTCTCATCAAGCATGTTTATGGTCAAAGTCTCCTCTCACAGGCCTAAGAAGCTAGACGACACAAGTAACAGTGAAAAGGAGAAAAATGTATTCAAATATGGCCACATTGGAAAGGGCAACAAACAAAAAAGCCCTGTGACATCCTGTCCCCCACTTTGAGGGTCCTGACCTGAGATTTAGATTTTTCCAATGGAGGGCAAGAGGTGTAAACCTAAACAATATTGGTCAAGGATGTGGCCCTCCCACCCCCATGACAGACCCACCATTGCCTGGACTCCAGTTTGTTCTGCAAGGCTATCTAATAAGTTGTCAGAACGGTGTGTGAAATCTCTTCATGGGAGGCAAGCTTCTCCTTTGACTGACAATAGGTTCTAGCTTTTACCTCCTAGAATGAGATTCCTGGCAAATTCCAATTCCCTGGGTATTGCTTTAATAGTCTCTTAGCCAAAAGAAGACCACAAGTGTCTCTCTAAAATATCTTCACTCCTGCTAGGATGGATACTAAAACTATCCAACATGACAGATTGAAGTAGTTTACTACATAGAACTTCTATGGTCTTCATTAACATCACTCTATTATTCCAGAAACCTTCTGCCTAAAAAACAATAAACCCTATTGTTCATTCCTGGAACTTAAGGAATCCACAGACAACATTATGCAATAAGTTTTACTCAAAGCACTGTTTGAAATCCTCACTTTCTGGGTCCTCCGATCTGAAATCTTGACAGCAGTTGTAACCAAGCCTTCTTCACATTATAAGATGTGTCTTGAAGTACACTTCAAAGTTGCATGAATAGTCCCAACTAAGCCTCGCTGATTTGGAGATACTACTAAATCTTTGTTGACTCAGAAATACAAGCATCACATGTTTTCTCTGATATGTGGAATCTAAAAATGAAGAAAAAAAAACAAAACATGAGAACAGAAGAAGGCTGATTGGATAATAGGAAGAGAAGGGTTGTTTTCATATTTGGCAGAACCAGAATTTTTCATTCATGTATTTATCTATCTCTCTCTCTCTATCTGCCTGTCTGTCATATATATTCATATATATATGAATATCCTGCTGTATAGATGGCCTCCAACTCACGATCCTCCTGCCTCTGTGTCTGGTATCTGGGACTATAGGTATTTGCTACCAGACTGACATATATTTTCATATTTATCTCTCTTCACTAAACTTTGACTTCCTTGAGAACATATGTTTTAAATTTTGGTCTCTACTATAGTACCTGAAATATTGTAGGTATTTTTGAAGTACATTTTCATTTGTGTATATTAATTCCATGTTTGAAGGGAAGCAAGTAATGCTAGACTTATTTTGGTAAACATGGTGAGGTATTTAAGTGAGAATTTATTGATTGAATAAAGACAACTGAATGAACCCAACAGACACTGAAACATTTAGAAAGCTATTACAATGGAAAACTAGGCTTATATGATGGAGTTGATTGAGTCCACACAGTAAAAATATATTTGTTGGAAAAGTCAAGGCCAAAAAATGACTTTGGATTTCTTCGTTGAGTGACTGCGTAGATGATTTAGTAGGGAGAACAAGTGTTAGTCAAAATAATCAAGTTTATTGAGACACTTAAGCCAAACTCAAAAGTAGGCTTTGTTTGGTTTGGTTTTATTGTTTTCTTGAGACAGTCCTCATTATACAAACAAGGCTAGCCTGAAATTTTCTACACAATCTAGACTGCTCAGGAATCCATGATTCTCCTGCTTCATCCTCCCAAGTGCAGGGATGACAGGCATGCACCACCTCAAGTATATTTTCCTACTGTGCTGGCATTCTGACTAAAGAAGACTGATCTTGTTTGTATTCAAGAAGTCTGAGGTCCGCCTGTGGTGTGACTGATTTGAGGTACTGCCTTACTGTGCACATACTTTTCCAATTCACCTTTAAAAGGAAAGCAGATGATCTCCAAATGTCACTTCAACTCTAATAATGTTTTTGAACAGAATAATGGCACAGACCAAGTACCATTTGGTCTGAAGTAGATTCTACCAGAGAACAGCAGAGGGCGGCATTATATAAAAGGTAGACTCAGAATTTAAAAAGAGCAGTTGGAAGGAATGCCATTTTCAGAATATAATGGGTCTTTAGAATCAATTTCCTTTGTCTATGCTATTTTTAAATTAACAAAATTAATTCCTATATGGGTATTTTGAGACATTGTTTGTCTTTATAATTGTTTGACATGACACAGTGAGATGCTCACACTTTGTGCTTGAAAAAGCAGGTTAGGAGAAGCTAGCTCTTACTCTAGGTCCATAAAGCTAGTTCAAAGCAGGTCACCTCATGGACACTGGATAAGTAAGAGCAACTGTGAGTGCCAGGGGCTCAGTGGGACCCATGCGATGGGTGGAATTGAGCATCACCTTCCTAAGATCTCAAAATACACTGTGGCCCATGTTCTTTGAACTATAAGGTTTATGTACAGAAATCTGGAAACAACGACCACAAGACTAAATTGTAACAGGCTTTTGCCTATTATGGACTATAAGACTAATACCCCTAAGAACTGTTACTTAACAATGACCTTCAAGAAAAAAAAATGGATTTTCTTTGAAAGCTAGTCTTGCACAGACTGAAAATCAACCTCTAAATCCTGCCCAGAAAAAAAGCAAAAATCAAAATAATAAAGAAACAAAAAAAATAATATGATGTTCTCATGACATAGAGACAAAACTAGCACAAATAGAATAAACTAAGGCTTACTTTTTTATAGTAGGGATACATTTGGCATCTGTACATGAGAAAACAATATTTAAAAACAGCTATGAGCATAATATAAACCATTTATTTTTAGTTGTGTGTGTGTAAGCATGTGTGCAGTGTTAAGTGAGACCAGAAGATGTCATTGGATCCTGGGAACTGGAGTTACAGGTGGTTGTGAACTGCCATGTGGGAGCTGGGAACTGAACTTAGATCCTATGCAAGAGCAGCAAGACCTCTCGAGCACTGAACAACTTCTCTAGGCCTGAGAATCTCATTTAAGTTTTTTTTTTTTATGTGATTGTTACGTATGAATGGAAAGCTGTAACTTTGTTTGGGAATTTGAGACTCAAAGATATTATCATCCTTCCACTTTACAGATACATTGTGTAACTGAATTTCATTCTTGGAATTTGATTTCTGGAGTTATAGGAGGTTGTGAGCCTGGCTTGGGTGCTGGGAACTGAACCCTAGGCCTCTAGAAGTTAAGGATGCTTAATTGCTGAGCCACCTCTCCATTTCATAACTATGAGATATTTTTAAACGACAGTAGATATTTGTGCTAGTTAAGGTTTCTATTGCAGTGAAGAGATACCACGACCTCGGCAACTCTTATAAGGAAAACATTTAATTGAGGTGGCAGCTTACAGTTCAGAGGTTTAGCCATTATCATCATGGTGGGACATATTGATGTTCAGGCAGACATGGTGCTGGAGAAGTGCCTGAGAGTCCTACATCTTGCAGTCAACAAGAAGTCAACTTTGACACTAGGAGTAGCTTGAACCACACCTCCTAATAGTGCCACTCTCTGAAAGCTTATGGGGCCAATTACATTCAAACTACCACAATACTTGAACCTGTTTGAAATCCTAGTGGGAGGGAGCTAACTAAAATAACCAAAGAACAGAAGGATAAGGAAAGGTATAGATAGGGCTTCTAAAGTTGAAAAGGGATTGGATTCGTGCACACAGAGGTGAGAGGACAAATTTAGGAAGGCGACAGAATTTCCCTTTATGAAATCAGGATTCAGGGAGAAAGAAGTGCAGGTGCAGATACACTTGTACATGGGGTTTTCTTAGCTAGCCGTGGAGAGCTGCCTGCAATGGAAAGACGACGCTCAGGCAGAAAGGCACAAACACTGCAAGAGTGGAGAGAACGAAAGAAACTGGGATGAGCCAGGCGGTGGTGGCCCACGCCTTTAATCCCAGCACTCGGGAGGCAGAGGCAGGCGGATCTCTGTGAGTTCGAGGCTAGCTTGGTCTACAAAGCGAGTTCCAGGAAAGGCGCAAAGCTACACAGAGAAACCTTGTCTCAAAAAATCAGAAAAATCAGAGAGAGAAGAAGAAGAAGAAGAAGAAGAAGAAGAAGAAGAAGAAGAAGAAGAAGAAGAAGAAGAAGAAGAAGAAGAAGAAGAAGAAGAAGAAGAAGAAGAAGAAGAAGAAGAAGAAGAAACTGGGATGAAGATGGAACACATCAAGAGGTGTTTCTGTTCAGAGGGTTCAACTGAAACTTTACATCTTACACTCACATGAGACAGCTGCTATGATGATCTCCAACCGACTCGGGAGCCCTGAGGCATGAGCAGAGGTAGCAGGTAAGGTGGACACATCTGAAATTCTGTGAGAAATTAGGTATGTGATCTGTGGAGTGATGAAATTATTTTTATTTGTTCACTTATTTCTGAGACAGGGTCTTGCTATGAAGCTCAGGCTGGCTTTGAATTTATTATGTAGTCTCAAGCTCAGGCTCTTCTTGCCTCGGGCTCCTGAATGTCAGGAGTACAGGTGTAAAACAACAAACCTGGCCCTGAAATTCTTACTGTTGGCAATAAATAGTGACCTAGAAATGTCAGCAAACTGACAAAGAAGGAACTGAAAATTTCTAAACACCTACCATTTCCCAGAACTGCAAGATACGACATGCATTTTCTCATTTTGAACCTCACAACCATCTTGGAAAGCAGATAGAATTACCTTGTCTTGGTTGTCATCAAGGCTCAGAGAGGTTAAGAAACTTTCCTAAACCAGGTTTTCTTCGCCTACTTCCTTAGGCATGCAAAAGGAGATGGAATATTGATGGGATAAAAGTGCACGCTGGGGCATGATTAGCTTTATGACATTATTCTGAGTCTCCACACATACTGCCTGTTTCGAGTTCCTCTGGGAAATAACAGTGAGGAAGCCAATCAGCAGGCCTCTTCCTGCCTGGATAAGGGGAATGCATTAATTTATAATTCTGTCTTTTAAGATGCTAGTATTGTTGCTTAGAGACTCCATCTAGATTTGCTCTTGTTTTCTTGTAGAACATTGCCTCTTCTTTTTGCCAGACCTTATCATTTAATGGCTTCCCGTATTTTCTTTATGGAGTGGTCTATTTAAAATTTCTCCTTGATTAGATTGGGATGAAGTTCCTTTTTTACAAAAGGAACTTTGTATTTTTGTGATTCAGAAATCATGATACAATGTCGGCCATGATCAAGTGTGTAGAATGTTTATTAATACTCGATGTCAGGTATTTGAGTTAGGAAACTGAGCAGTCTTGAGTTAACTCCTCCTGGGGCATCTTCACCATGGGGGTGATGGCTATCAAGGCGGCTATCTATCTTGACAAATTGGAAACAATTAGAATCGACAGTGTCTTAGCTGAACCAGGCCTTGACATACAGATCTTAGTGGAGATGGTCAGCCAAAGAGGTTAAGTGTTGACTGATTCTTAAAACAGTAGCTGTTCACCAATCAATATGAAGGACTATCAGGAATTCAATGCCGGAAAAGTCACAGTAGGACAAATCAGCTACGTGTCAACCCTGTATTTGTGGCCACCTAAGGAGATTTATGGTCAGAAATGCAATTCAAAGATGTTTATAGTCAGGATACAATTAGTTTGATGCTTTTCTTCCAGAAATTCAAAGACATGCAAAGCTTGTAAAATGTTATTTTTATTTTAATGTCCATTATCAGTTCTTTTATGTCCATTATCCCCTTTTTACAAAGTAAAATGATCATTAGCTAGGCATATGATGAACTGGGTAAAGAGTCCATTCTTCTGCTTCCTTGCAGCTCCTTGGGGCCATGTAATAAAAGGCAGTGAGATGCAGATGGAAGAGACGTGAAGAATTCTTTGGTCAAACTCGTAAAAGATGGCACCTCCTTCTAGTTCCTTCATGCTGTTTGATTCTTCAACTTTGTGGAAAGTCTTTTGAGCCCTATGGACAGGGGAACTATTCAAAAAGTGGTTTGGTATGAAGAGTCTAGATTCCTGGACAATCTTATGCAGCAGAGCTCTACCTTACCTCCAGACCTTAACATGTTTATTTAAGATCTTGTCAATTAGGTTCTGTTATGAACAACCAAAACTATATCCAAGCATAGGATGTCTGGGCTTCTCTCTTATGTTATTGTTACTCTTCTAATTCATCTGAATCACAAATGTATATATTTATTCCTACTTCTAATTACCGAGTTTAGAAGAAATAATGCCAGAAAGTTACTGGGGTCTTATATTGATGTAAGACTCCACTTAATGATGAGGAGACAAATTCTCTTTGCACTCAGTATCATTCTCATGGTGGACATAAGGCAAGCTTAGACATTTCTATAGATCACTTAATGACCTTATGTACCTCTTTTGGAAAAAGAAAGTGATTAATGCACTCCTCTAGAAGTGGAATGAAATAGACTCTAACAATGCTTTCTGTAATCAGTAGGTCAAGCAGGGACAGATTCATATTTCCCTTGAATCTTAAAGTTCCTATGAAAAAGAAGTGACCTGAGAAAACACAACAGGGAGAGAGGAAAGGACAACCTGTTCAGCAAGGCATATTGCCATCACTGGCGCGTTGGAAGTCACTGAAGTGAAAGAACGTGACTGGAATGGAATATCTGTGGGTCCAATTAGGCAAGAGGGTTTGTGATTTGACATATTAAGTAATGATACAAAACCTGTTAGACTAAATGCATCACTGCTGTGGAGGGAAGTTGTTCGCTCCTTATGATATCCCATAATAAATCACATTCGGCAGAACTAAGGAATTCCGGACTACTACTACATGCCATGTAAGACCTGTACTCTTTTCTTGCAGTATTGAAGCTGTGGTTCTGGAGTTGTTTATCAATGGTTAATTTTAAAGGTCCTGAAGGAATGATGGTTTTATTAATACCAACCAAGGCTAGATCATCATAGGGCAAAAACTTGACCCCCAAATAGCCACTGCAAATATTTCCAATTCTTTCTGTCATTTTCTAAGCATTTGTGTGCACATTATTTCTTTTAATGCCTGCACAAGCACTGTGAGGTAGCGATTATCTTTATCTTGTAGAAGACAGAATTTAGACTTGAACTGGTTAAATGACCTCAAAATTGCCTACAAGCAGTGAGAGAACAAAGATTTGAAGCCAGGCCGGTCTTCCTCCCAAATGAAAGTACTGTGTTGGATGTGAATTTGTGAGAGACAAGACAAGGCAAATCTGTGTGGACAGGCAGGTCACCTCTCAAGGCCTGAGCCCGTTGTGGGCTGGAGACCTGTCTTCACAGAAACAGTTTCTCACGATTCTTAAGATCTGGGTAGCAGTGCTCTGGAACAGTATGAAAGCTTTAATTTGGCCACTGACCTACTGGGGAAAGTCCAAAATTCAAGCAGCTTGAGGAGATTTAGGGAAGCTAAATTTCTAAATAATCCTCAACTGAGATGATCAACTAGCCAAGACAGAAAGATAATTCCATCTCCAGTTGTTTGGATCTCTTCCTTGGAAAACAGATGCCTGATAGAATGGAAAACTTTATCCTGCTTTACATCTAAGCATAGGGTGTGCTTGCATGTTTTCCAGAAAGCATTTTTTCCCCTTCAAGTAATCTGCAGGGTCTTTTGCCATCTTTTCAGTGCTGTTCTGTGATTCCTCACACTCTCATCAGAGAGGAAAGAGGAAAGCCAGGTTCAGTCTCAAGGACAAACATCAGGAAGGGTAGGGAAGTCAGTCCATCTTTTTTGGTGGTATTGGTTGTGAGGGTTTTGTTGTTTGTTTTTTTGTTTTGTTTTTTATCTGTTTCAAGGTAACAATGTCTGACTACCTGATGTGGAATCAGGATGTGAGTATTGAGGGGCTGAGACATTTCAGGCTTCATTGGTGATTTGGCGACTTGTAGCAGAATGGTCCAAGGTAGTTGGACCAGGTCTCTGTCCTCAGGGACTTAAGGGAAAGATCTGTTGTTTGGGTGCTAGCTCAGCCTAGTGATGGAACAACAAATAACAGAGGAGGAAAGGATCCCTGTGGGATGCAAGCTGGGCTTTGCACAAAAGCCTGGGTTTATAAGATGAGCCCCTGGGGCCACAATCAACTATGCATAGTGCACCTTTCAACATGCATGCCAGGCCAGAGCCTTAGGAGGAATCCACAACCTCTCCTGCTCAGTTCCACAGACTTATTCAGCCACCCTCTGCGGGGATTGTGAGCACCAATAATCAGATTGGCCAACAAAGTCATTCATGTATTAATCAAGCAAACATTTACTGAGTGTCTTTCCGGCTGTTCTTTCACTAGAACCTCACCACACATCACCATTTCTTTATGGAGCCAGACCCTTGCCATATGCTGAGTGCCTAGCATCTACCTCCTTAAATGTGACTGATTACTTCGTAGTCAGAGTTCACTGAAAATGTGTAATTGCCTATTATTTTATTATTGGCTTATTTGATGTATCAATTAAGATATATTCGGCTGTAAATAACACACAACTAAGCTTCAAGTAGCTTAAACAATAAGGTAGGGCATTTGCTTCCTATTGCTATTATTATGCATTACTATAAACAAATATTTATTTTAAAAAATCTTAACAGGTCTGGGCTGGAAGTCTGAAACGAATCTTTTAGGACTACAGTCAAGGTGTTGGTGGACTGCATTCTTTCTGGAGGTACTAAAAGAAATACCACTCCTTGCCCTTTTCGGCTTCTAACAGCTTTGTCTCATAGCCTTGGGTTACTTGACACTCTGCTTCCACTGTTCCTTCTCCAACTCTTACCCCGTTGCTCCTTAGTTATGTGGCTCATCGCAGTGGTTAGAATGGGCCCACCTAGATCACCCTTGCATCTCATGATCTTAATCACAACAGCAAAGTCCCCTTTCCTACATAAGAGACTATAATCCCAGATTTCAGGAATTAAGATGAGACGTGGACGTTACTAGGTAGTTCACTACAACACACATCCAGGGCTAGAAAGTTAGAACAGACTTTCCTTAATTCAGCAATTTAAAAATATCAACAAATGCATTGCAATAATAATAATAATAATAATAATAATAATAATAATAAACTTAAAATGTGTGAGGAGGGTCAATAAGATAGCTCAGAGGATACAGGCACATGCCACCAATCCTTGATGACCCAAGTTCAAGCCCTGAAACCTACCATGCAAAGTAAGAACTGACTCTCACAAGTTGTTCTTTGACCTCTGCGTGTGTGTGTGTGTGTGTGTGTGTGTGTGTGTGCGCGCACACACACACACGCAAATCAATCAATGTAAAAAAAGCAAGGAATTTGAGAAAACATTTCTCCAAATAAAATGCACTGATGTGTGGCCAATAAACATAACATGTCCCATTATTAGAACAATGGAAATCAAAGCCGTGAGCTTTTACTTCAAACTCATTAGTTTTGTCACAATTAAAATGAAAATAAATGAATAAGAAAGAAAATAAGTGCTTACAAAGATGTAGAGAAATCAGAACTTTTGTACACAGTCAACAGGAATGCAAGATAATGTAGCCACTGTGGAAAACAGAAAGGTGAAACTCTTTAAAAATCAAAAATCAAACTACCATATGTTCCAGCAGTCTCACTTCTAAGCATATGTCCTGAAGAATTGCAAACAGGAACATAAACAGATGCTTGTGTGCTCATGTGCATAGCAGCAGCATCCACGACAATGAAAAGATGAAGTCAATCTAAGTGTCTGCCAAAAAAGGAAATGAACAAAATATTATATATTCAGAAGGTAGAATACCATTTTTTTTAAAAGAAGATTCTAACATATGCAGCAAAATGGATGGACCTGGGAGACATTATGCTAAGTGAAATATGCATTGTATTATTCTTTTTCATGAATTATCTAGTATAAATTCATAGAGAAAGTGGAAATGGGGAGGCCCAGGGACAAGAGGGTGGGAAAGTGTTGTTGTCATTTTCAGTGGGTTTTCCTTTATGTTTTATTTTAACTAAGGAAGATGAAAGAGTTCTGGAAATTGATGGTGGTAATGACAGTACAGCAATGTTATCGTTCTCATTACAACTGTATAATATATTTTAAATGGTTAAGATGGTAAATTATATATTATGTATATTTTCCCACAATAAAAATATCCTATGAACCCAGTTTCCTTCTTTTGTTGTAGCATCAGCTATGGTGATATATTGTGTCCCCCAATATATTGTGCATCCTAATGAACTTATCTGGGGTCAGAGCACAGAACAGCCACTAGATAGACATAGAGGCCAGAAAATGGTTGCACACATGCCTTTAATCCTATCACTTGGGAGGCACAGATCCATCCAGATCTCTGTGAGTTCAATTCCACCCTGGAAACAGCCAGGCCTGGTGACTCATGCCTCTAATCCCAGGAAGTGATGGCAGAAAGCAGATGGCAGAAAGGTATATAAGGCTTGAAAACCAGGAACTAGAGCTGGTTAAGCTTTTAGGCTTTTGAGCAGCAGTTCAGCTGAGATTCATTCCAGATGAGGACTCAGAGACTTCCAGTCCGAGAAAACAGGATCAGCTGATAATTGGCGAGTTGAGGAAGCTGTGACTTGTTCTGCTTCTCTGATCTTCCAGCGATGACCCCAGTATCTGGCTCCAGGTTTGTTTTTATTAATAAGACTTTCCAAGATTCGTGCTACAATCAGCTACTAAGGCTAGAGTCTTCTTATGGTAAGGAAGAGTTATCAATCACAATCAAGAACACGTGTTTTCTTTCTCGCACAGAAAAGCTGAATGTAAGGACCATTTCCCAATAGCTTCCAATAGTTTTGAAATCTTCTGCCTTCATTTTGCTAAGAATTGACTTAGGTGCTATGGGCTGTGAGACATAATGAAGATGGTACAGATCAGTTTATTTGAGAAAAACAATACTTTAATAATCATGGCAAAACCCATTAGGTAGGGGAGATTTTTGTTTTGTTTGTTTTTGGGTTTTGTGGGGACCTTTTTTTCCTTTTATTGAAAATGGATTTTTTTTCTCATATAATATATCCTAATTATAATTCCCCCTCTCTGCTCCTCCCAGTGTGATACCTCAGTAAAACCCCCCACTCTATCCCCTACAGACAAAGAGAAGCTTAAACCAGGATTCCTAAGTGTAGATAAGAACTTAGACCCCTTTCCCCAGGTGGCTGTATCTGCTACAGGGACTTTGGAAAACACAGTCAGGATATTCGACCAAAAGACTAAAAATGGAGGCGAGCTAAAATAGATTATATGGTCTGTGCCTTTAAGAACTAGCTTCACAAAGAAAGGGGAGCCTCCTTCTAACCTCCCTGCTGTGAGTGAGAGATTTAGAAGAGCCTCCCTGGAGGCTTGTAAACTTAGAAACACCTTACTTTTGCATTCTGTACCTAAAGTCTCCAGTGGTTGCTTTGGGGACACGATCTGGGCACAACAAGACCCTCACTCTATTGTCTCAAAAAGGGGGCCTTAGACAAAGATATCTCAATATAGATAGACCCAGGCCAGTTTCAAGTCCCCAGAAATGATGGCGCCAGCCCCAGGAACAAAAGAACAGAGTCAGGACGTCCGATGGTAACCAATTAACCACGAGATGCCCCTCTCTGGAGATAACATGACCAGACCCCGGAGAGGAGTTGTAAAACTCCTGACAGGGCAAACAGATAAGCTAGAATAAGACAAAGTCCAGGCCCGGGAGAAACTGGACCAATCAAGGATGGACCCAATCAAGGATGGACCCGCACTAACCCCCTCCCCTCTAAGAAATTTTATGGGTTTTGCCTATAAAAACTAACTTCCCCAAGAAAGAGTAACTCTTCTCTGCCTCACTTGAGATGGCTTGAGTTGAGTTCCCTGTCATGACTTGTAACAGATAAACCTTGCTTTTGCATTCTGGTATGCTCGTCCTTGGTGGTCTCTCTGGGGGTTATGATCTGGGCACAACACCAGTTCCTCCCCATTTCACCTCCTATCTGGAATCAACCCCTTTCTGTCTCTCATTAGAAAACAAACAGGCTCCTAAAGGATAATAACAAAATAAAATATAAGACAAAACAAACACACACACACACATCTGAATAGGACAAAACAAATAATGAAAAGAGCCAAGGATAGGCACAAGAAACAGATATAGACACAAAGACCCACTCGCTCATACACAGGAATCCCATAAAATCACAAAACTGGAGTCAGTCATAATATATACACAGAGGAACTATAGGGTAAGAGAGAGAATAAATAAATAATATATATTAAATAAATATATGAAGTTTTAATAAAGATTAAGCTAAAAAAATCAAAAACAAGTCCCAGCACTACATTATGAGGCAAGGAACCTCCAAAGATGCTATTAAATTTATTTTCTGTTGTGTTCTACTGCTAGGCATGTGGCCAGCCCTTAAGAGTAGCTCGTTTCGAGGGGAAAGTTTTACAAAGTTTTTGGCTAAAGGATCACATCTGCATTGAAGGAAAACAAGCACACAATTTTAATAATTCAGACTACCAAGAAGTCTCAGCAAGTCCCAGAATTCTGTGAGCATGAGAAGGCAGATTGGCATTTGTGGTTCCCTCATGAGATCTCAGTTCCCACTTTCATAGTTCCAGTGCCTCAATACATTATTCTGAAAGCAATTTTACAGTTTAATGATACATATATTTCACATTCATATTTACATACAAGGTTGTGCAAATAACCATGCATCTTGGGATGACATGGAGATGTTTGAATAGATTTTAAGGGTAGTTTTTAATAATGGTAGCTAAACTTTGTATTACTAGCTTTAAAGTAAATCCCATACCGTCACCTTACCCTGGGGAATACCCATACTAAACAACATGCGTATATGGATTCCCTGGAGCTGAGTTGGGAAAGATAGGTTCACATGACATCCTATAGTCTCTCTCTGATTCTATATTGAACTCCCCTCCCTGAAGAGATGGTGTGCTCTCTAGTTGAGGTAGAACTGTCTGCATGGCACCTTCAGCAATTATTCTAGTGAAGAGTGGCAGTTATCCAGGTGGAAAAGAAGGATGAGATGTTCCAGGAAGAGATACCAAGATTCTTGGATAATGAAGTTATGGACTGAACATGACTCATTTGGAGAAAAGCCAGTTAGAAGTTCAATGAGGCTCTGAGAGGCTATGTGATGTAAGGTCGCAAAAGTTGGCTCTCAGGGGAGTCAGATTAGTAAGCACAAAAGCTAAGAAAACCAGCCTTGAACTGGGTAAAAGTAGAAGCCTTTGAAAACGGGGTTAAGTAGCATGCTTTCTACTCACCAGTTTATTGTGACTCAGGGCTCCAAGGAGGTCCAACCTTGATTCAAATACTAAAGGTCTTGGTGTGTGTGTGTGTGTGTGTGTGTGTGTGTGTGTGTGTGTGTATAATATTATATCACTTAAAGATGGTTAAACCTAAGTAGAATCCAAGACTAGCCTCCAATCCCTGTATCAGTTTTGTTTCCAGACTCAGTCGTATCCTAAAATCTTGAGCAAGCGTTTCATTAAGTCTTAGCCTCACTCTCTTGACAGAGGGGTAATAATTCCCCTGTAAGGATAGAATAAGGTAATGAGTGTATAATGTCTGGCATCCATGGGTATCCAGCAAGTTTGAATATTTCTTCACAATATTTAAACATAATGAGCCTGTACCTACATGCATTCATTAAGAAACACCTATCCATATCAACACGTGTGCTCAGAGTTTAGTAATGCTGTTCTGGGGACAAGGTTGGAAGACAGATAGATCCACCTTGCCATCTCATTTTCTCTCCTTGGTTCTATGTTGAAACCCCCTTCCTAAAGAAACAGTGTACATTCTACTTTAGTTATCCACCCAGTAGAAACTTCTGTCTACATCTTCACTTGAGTATGGATAAAGTATGCTATCATCCTATTTTCTCTCTCACCAAAAAAAAAAAAAAATCATGCATAACAAGTTTCAGTTTCTACTATAGAAATAAGGACTGTCCTTTTCCCACCTAAGGCACACATTCATTTCAATTAGCCATCTTCCAGAAGTAAGCGGGACTTTCTCATTGCCTCTCATGTTGCCCCTAGGAGAGAATTACCATCAAATTCTTTTGAGGTCCCAGACCTTTTCCCCTACTCAAAGATTAGCAGCACTCCCTTTGGGCTCAGTGTTTTTGTCTAGGGCACAGAGATCTGTAACTCACAGTAACAATTCCCCAGCTGAGCAACAGCAACAACTCACACTGTTGCAATGGGCTGCCTGGGATCCTGCTCAGTTTGCAGAGTCAAGCCGTTGAGTTAGCCTTGGCACTTAGAAGCACTGCAGGGTGATTTCAAAACAGAGCATCAGCTAAATGGGTCCCTGAGCCTGAGCCAATCTCCCAGAGCTTCAGTTCCAAAACTCACCATTTGCAGGATTCTGACACCTAGAATTCTTTGGAGCTGCTATATATTAAGAGCTACTAAAGATGTCAGCTGAAGAAAATTCGTTGAGATTTATTTATTGCATTGTGTTAAAAAAACAAAACAAAACTGTCATTGTGTACTGGCAATAGGGACTATTTGGCTGTGTTCTGAAAATATAGAAATCCCTAACCAATGGACATGGCAGAAAGATGAAAATGCAATCATCAGTTCTCATTTGCTTTTCCTTGTCTATACTCCCTCTAAAAAAAATTTGTCATCAGCATTCTTCTTTCCTACTAAAACATGAAATCATAGGAGTCTGTGGCTGAAAAATATCACACGAAGTCATTTGTTCCCTGTGCCCACCTGTAAATAAATCTAGAGTTAAGTCATCTTTGCATGGGTGAGCAATAATTTCCATGTGAACCACCGCCGGATTTAACAGTCTTTACTATCAATAGTATTGCAATAATTTTGCCTAATTCCCTCCAGCTGCAATTTAATCCTCTGGTCTCCAGTCTTTGGTGAAAGACAAGACTTCCCATTGGATGTTTTCCAGCTGCTAACTGATCACATTTCATCCCTTTTGGTTTTCTTTCCACAATTCTCATCCTTTAAATATCCCGCTCAATCTTATACCTTTGCCCTTTAACTGACCCACTTAATTGTAAAATCTGCACATCATCCTGTTTCTCGTGGATTGATTGAATAGAACAAGCAACCAAAAAGCAAGACAATTCAGAAAGGCACAGGGAAATGCTAACTTCCTTCAAGTTTATTGTTCTTACTGTTGATAGATAGTTCAAGTAATTTAAATCACACATTTGGAGGACTTGTACACAGAGGAAATCTTCTAAAACACATTGGAATATATGGGAGCAAAATAGAAATCTTTTGTAATCATCCCACCTAGATCCAAGAGTTGGTATTTTGGTGTTAGGGGGGTCCTCAAGTTGGGATTATATTTGGGGGAGTGGCTTTTGGTTTTTGGAGACAGGGTTTCTTTGTGTAGTCCTGGCTGTGCTAGAACTCACTTTTTAAACCAGGTTAGTCTAGAACCCACAAGATCTGACTTCGTTTGCCTCTCAAGTGCTGGGATTAAAGGCCTGTGCCACCATTGACTGGCTTTTTACTTTTTTCTTTCTTTATTTTTTTCTATTTTGATTTTTATTTCACAGGAATTTTCTACATCATTACCCATTATTCCAATCACACCTTTGTAATAACTACAGTTTTCTACCTTATGGATGCACCATAGCTCTTTCTCATCACTTCCCCCTCAGAGAGCATTTGAATGGTTTCAACTTATCATCATTTACAATCAATGTAGTATGAATGTTCTTAGATGTTCATCTTTGCCCATATTTCTGTTTTTTTAAAGACACCTGTATGCATACCAGATTTGTTAAAAATTATTGCCCAATGTCACAAAGCTAATGCACAGCAAGCTGAAGTTCTTTTAAAATGAGACTCATGTAATTTGTGACCTTGTCATGGACCAACATTCTCAGATCATATCTCTGGATAAAGTCAGACCTAAGTCATGTGCAGACATTAGATAATAAATAAGTGATGTACCACATTCAATTCTCTTCCTCTTGGTCTTTTTTATTAAGTTTTAATTAAAAAACAACGTATTAGTTCTTTGAGAATTTTGTACAATGTGTTTTTGTCATTTTCATTCCTATCCCAGTTTCATTCAGATCAGCCCCTTTCTCTATCCACCTTCCTTTCAAGTGTCCTCTTTTTTTTCACACCATCAAATCCAATTTGCTTTGCCCATGGATTCTTGGATGTGTGGCCCTTCACTGGAGCATGGCCAACTTACCAGGGGCTGGCCACACTTTTAAAGAAAACTGATTGTCCCTCTCCCAGCATCTATCAATTTCTGTTAAATGCTCAGCTAAGTGTAGTACTTTGTAAGTTACATTTCTTTATGTGGGGGGGGAGGGTAGGTACATGCCACAGCAGTGTGTGGAAGTCAACAGAAAACTTTAGGAAGTCTATTCTCTACTTTCACTTCGTGGGTCCTGGGGACTAAATTTAGTTCATCAACTTTAGCAGCAGGTATACTTACCCATTAAACCATCACACCAGTTCTCTTCAGACTTAACAAGTGGGGTGTTTGTATTAGGATATCTAATATTTGAGGGATGTGTTATCAGTGGACATTAAGATTGCCAGGTAAAATGGGTATGGTAGCACACATCTGTAATCCCAACATTCAGAAAGTAAAGACAGGAGAATCAGAAATTCAAGGCCACCTTCAGTTGCATAGCTTATTTTTTTAAAGCAGGGTTTTTTTTTTTAAGGTTTATTTATTTACTATATATACAGTGTTCTGCCTGCATGCCAAATCTCATTACAGATGGTTATGAGCCACCATGCAGTTGCTGGGAATTGAACTCAGGACCTCTGGAAGAGCAGCCAGTACTCTTAACCGCTGAGCCATCTCTCCAGCCCAGTTGCATAGCTTATTAAGCATACAATTCATATGACTAAAACTATCTTTCAAATTATGAGACCTCTCTCAAAAAATAAAATTCAACAGTTTAATATACTTGTGATGTTATATAACCATTATCAATAATTCCAGAGGACTTTCATCATCCTGAAAATAATTCCCATATACATTAACAATCATTCCCCATAGGGACCATCCTTCAGTATACACAAGATGACCACTGAGCTCCAGGATCCTCTTGCCTCCACTGTGTGCCCCAATCTCACACACTTGATAGATGCAAGGTATTTTTTCATGTGGGTTCATGGGATCTGAATTCAGATCTTTGTGCTCACACAGCAAGCAATTATCTACTGACCCACCTATCCAGCCCTTTGTATAATGCGTTTTCAATTCATCCACATTTGTAGCATCTAGGCATTCTTTGTTCCCCTTCATTGCTGTAGTACTCTCTTTTATGGTTTATTAGTTTTCTCATCATTGTAAACAAGGATGAAGGATTTATTTGAATTCACAGTTTCAGTCTGTCACAGCAGGAAAGGCAGTGTCATGTGAAACAAAAATGAAAATCAGAGCTTTTCTAGTCTTTCCCCCCAGAAACTCATTTTACACACACACACACACACACACACACACACACAGAGAGAGAGAGAGAGAGAGAGAGAGAGAGAGAGAGAGAGAGAGAGAGAGAATTTATCTATCTTGATCTTACCTTCCTGAGAAGTAGGTAAGAAGTGAATGAGAAGATAAGCATCAATGTGGAGTTTTAATTTTGATACACTCTATTAGAGGTGACAAAGACTTTGACATTACAATGTGATATATATAAATGTGTTGGGGTCTCATATATCCTGGGATGCAAGCAGCCTGCATGCCACAGGTTGGACATGGCTGTAACTAATACAGAAAGAATCTCTTGGTGTTGGTCATCCTCAGTCAATCAGGCAGATGGTGTCTTTTCTGCTCGATCAGTTCAACAGTTGGTAAATGTCAGTGTTTGGCTGCCATACACACTTATGAGATGGGCATGCATTGCTCCACAATCCAATTTACCATAAACAACAAGCCCCAGATCTAACAAAGTGATTCCATCCCCCTGAGCCTTGACTGATTTTCAGATGCATCGTACTGCTCCAGCATTGGAAATGCTCCTGAAGCCTTCTCCCGTGAGGTTACCACCTCATCACTAACACTGCCCTCTCTGCCCCCACACAGGCACACACACAGTGTAGTTTTCAGGGACGCTGTACCTATGCCTATGTGTCACCAACACTCAGAGCAGCTTAACAAGACCCACAAGAAAGTTAATGAGCTAAAGGAATGCTCCCCCAAGAAAAAAAATCAAGCAGGCTGCCTGAAGAGTGATCTTTGGTGACAAAGGTGATGCTTGGTGATTTTCTGCACAAACCAATAGGTCCGTTAACCACTGCAAACAGTTACAGTGAAGCACATCCACCTCTGGCTGTGAGAAACTCGCCTTCTTCCATAAATAGTTTTCTCTCTGTGTCTCTCTGTGTATGTGTGTCTTTCTGTCTCTGTCTCATCTCTCTCCTGAGTTCACTATGTAGCCCTGGCCTTGAACTTGCAGCAGTACCCATGCCCCTGTCTGAGTTCTGGAATTAAAGGTATGTGCCACCATGTGTGGCTGAGTTCTCTGTTTCTTGTGAATAAGTATCCCTTTATCATTGTATCCTGAACCCTTAGAGCTGGGTTGTTATTTTATTTTCTCTCCCTCCTTTCTTTCTTTCCTCTTTCTTTCTTTCTTTCTTTCTTTCTTTCTTCCTTCCTTCCTTCCTTTCCTTCCTTCCTTCCTTCCTTCCTTCCTTCCTTCCTTCCTTCCTTCCTTTCTTTCTTTCTTTTGAGATGCTAGGAATAGGACACCCTGTCTCAGCAAAATAATAAAAAAGAAACTTTTATGGATTGACCACCTACTATGTTCCAAGAAAAGTAATAATAATCTTGGCCACAAAGAACGATGAAAAGACTCCCTTTCTTGAGTATTAATGTGTGTGTGTCATATACATTTCCAAACAAATGTATTATAATATTTTGAGCCATGTAATAAAAGTTGGAAAAAATAAAAGTAGAGCAAAAGTAAACAATCAGTCCATTACCTGTTTTGTGAATAAAATTTTATTGACATACCTATGATAACATATCCATTTACTTATTGTCCATATCCATTTTTGCACTACAATGGCACAGTTTGACAAGAGAATGTATGGTCCTTCAAAGTCAAATATATTCATATTCATCAATATATTTTTATAGGTTTTTCCAAGTGTCAACCTAACGTGAAAAGCTGGAAAAGCAAATGCCCATGTAATTCCATACTTTATCATTACCTGTCCTGAGCAACATTGACCATCCTACAAATTGGTGGCCATTTGAAATGAACAAATTATGAAAAGTTATATAGACACAGCTGGAATATGCTGCTGTGGAGTGAAAAAACTGGGTCATTATGCACAAATTAGCAGCTGGGAACCTTCCCTTTTAATTTCCTGTTAGCATGCTGATAAGATCTTCTGAACACTCAGTAAATAAAAGACACCACTAAGAATAGTGTAACTGTATTTACACATTCCAAAAACCCCATGAAGTGGCAGAATTTATTTTTGTCCACGTCTTTGTGTAACTCCAATCTTTCTTACAGCTATTCAATATTTATTTGAGAGGCATAAAGCATTCCCATTCTTATTCCTGAGAAGCATTCTCAGAGGGGAAGGAGTTAATAGCATTCGAATAATAATATTTAGCCATACCAGGGGTCTAGAGAGGAAGAAATAAAGCTTTCCTACCTAGCTTTCAAAGTTGGTGGACTCCAGTATATTCTTAGTAACAGTAATGTTTCCTGGATGAAAGAAACTATGCCAGTTTTGAACAAAATATCAGCTACAGTGTCAGATTAGTTAGGTAAGGTAGGGTTAGAGCCATCAAGGTCCATTTCCCCCAACATATTGCCATCAGAACTCTAGTGAGGTGTTTGGCTGATTCGATGTTAAAGACCCTTTCCTCAATATGTTGTAATTATACTCCAATCACCCTACCTTCTCTTTGTGCCTCCATCTCATTCACAAATCAAAACATTTTTAATGGAGTCCAGTTTACTCGAAATGGTTGTAATTATTGCTTCATTGATTACAAACCATGAACACCCCCACACACTTCTCTTAAATACAGACAGATGGGCCATCTGTTCCCTATGAATCATATAAACAGAGGAGACGGGAGAAGGATTGAAACACTTTCCAACCTGCTTCTGCCTTATTTCAGAAATGCAATCATCTCCCCAGGGACTTAACAGATGCAATGCTTAGGATCTAACCTGCCAACTTGATCCTCTCATGTCATATTGAAAGTTCTGGTTAGAAAATGAGGTCAAAGCCTACATGTTAGTCATATTTATTTTTCCTACTCATTTAATTATGTTTTTTATTATACAGGGAACATGTAAATGGGAAATAAAACCCTAAGCAGTACAGAGTGGTACAAAATGACAAGTAAAATGTTCCCTCCCTGCCCTTTGCCCTCTGACAAATCCCTTTAGACATCTCTCTTTCTGTGTGTAGTGTTTTTTTTATGCTGTTTTCGTTGTGCTGGTTTATCTGATTTAATCTATATTGACATAGATGACGAATCTGGGTTTCTTGACTTCTCTCTTGATTTGGCTAAGACCCTAACTCACAAATTCTACCTCCTTACTTCATCCTTCAAATTTGGGAAATCACATTTAATATCTATATTAAGCTTTAAACTTGAAGAAATACACTTAACTCTTTATTTCTTAATCCAGTCACCCAGTTCTCTTTAATAACATTTTAATACAGTGAAATTTAAATGTTTTCTTTTTCTAGTTTCTATCTTTTGCTTCATTCAAGAAACCCTTCTTTCCTACAATAAAATGTCCTTTTATACTAACAGTTTTGTATTTTATACATAGGCCTCCTAAAACCATCTGGATTTGATCATTGTATATAATGTGAAATAGAGATCCAATTTCACTTTTTCCATATGGATAATCATTTGTTTCAGTGCTATGTGCTAAATAGTTGGAGTTTGCCACCACATTCTTGCAATTCTACTTCTGTTATATATCAATTGTTATATATAAGCATCAATACAAATGCTAGTCTGTCTCAACAATGTCTAAACTTTCCTTGAAATCGATTGCATATTTGAGGGTGCCATGTTCTCTGAGCCCTGATTTTCTCTTTTAAAACGTGTGTTTTTATTTTATGTGTGTGAGTGTTTTGCCTGCATGTGCACCAAGTGTGTGCCTGGTAGCAAGCTGAAACCAGAACAAAGTAGCAGATCCCCTGGAACTGGAGTGACAGACAGTTTTGAGCCAGCATGTGGGTACTGGGAATCAAATCCAAATCTTTTCCAACAGCAGCCAGTGATCTTAACCACTGAGCCATCTCTCCAGCTCCAGCCCTGCTTTTCTTATCTTTAGATTGGTAATGATCATTTATTTCCCTAACTACTTAGGGGAGTTGTTATGGACTGAGGATAGTCAACAAAACTCAATAGGAGATCACAAGAGAAGAACAAGAAGTACTGAGAGGCAGGGGGGATGACAAAAAAGGAGGTTGCTAAGGGTAGGCGGGCACAAGGGAGGGAGGGAGAGAGGATGAAGAGGAAAAGGTAGAAAATAACAAAAAATAAATGTTTAAAAAATTCCACAATGGAGCCTAATTCTTTATAAACTAATCATTTTTTTAAAAAAAATTATAAGGAATATCACAGACAGATTGAAAGAATTGCTCAGATTACAGAGCCATAATATATTGATATCAAAGTAACTTTGGATATTACTTACTTTTAAGCCCTTTGCATTTATACAAGAACAAACTGGAGTACAGAGCAGTCTTGAGTGGTATGCCCATGAAAAAGACATTATTATGCTCCTATAGTACGTTTTCTGAGGCTGCAGTCTAAAGCAAAGGGCATTTTATCTGAAGTAAAAGATTGAGACAAGGACTTTATCCTGTAGTACAGTCTGGCAGACACCATTCATGTTTTCCCCTAAATGTGATGTAATCACAGAAGTGTGATGTATCACTACCTGTGCCTGTGGTCCATTTCAAAGTTGAATTGCACAAATGCAATTTCACATAGCCCATCTCTAATTTAGCAGAAGAGACTGATATACATCATAGTCACTTAACAAATGGCATCCTTCCAGTTGGTGCCTGTCAGTGAGTTATTGTGTGCTAAATATAAGGCAGAGTTGAGTGATTTATACTACCACTTTATGTCAAACAAAAATATCTGCTCACACAAACTTGTCCGTTCTGAATTGTACACATAATACATCAGACTCAGAAAACAAAAGTTTGACTTAAGCATTAAATAGAAATAAACTAACCAAAATTTTGTGTTTTCATGGAGTTAGAAAAAAGCATGTCTCAGTCAAAGACTGACATTGGACAGGTAGCCTACAAACATAGAAAAGTTGTTTTTTCATTTTTATTATGAAATTTGCACAAAAGATAAACATACTTACAATTTAAAAGACAATAAAAAATGAGTCAACCACTCCTGGATTCACTAGTCAGATTGAAAAGCAATCTCTAGCAGGGCAGTGGTGGCACATGTCTTTAATCCCAGCACTCAAGAGGTAGAAGCAGGAGGATCTCCATGAGTTGGAGGCCAGCCTGGTCTACAGAGTGAGCTCCAGGATGGCCAGAATACACAGAGAAATCCTGTCACAAAAAACCAAAGACCTTTGCCTAATTTGCCTTGTTTTGAAATGTGCTTGCTTTCACTCTATCATTTTTCCCTCTTATTTAAAGCTAAAATGTAGCCTTTGTTCAATTTATTTATTTCTTTTTAAAGTGGATTTTTCTTTTTAATTGACATAGCGATTGTACATATGTATAATGTACAGTGTGGCATTTAGTATGTTGATGCTAACTATAATGATATCATAGTAAGTAACAGTCTGTTCCCTTACCACCATTTCTTTGTGTTGGAAACATTCAAAATCCTATTGGCTATTTTGAAATAAACATTTGATTCTTCTCAACCGGAGCAATCCTACTTATATTAGCATTATTTTCTGTTGCTGTGACAAAACTCCCTGGCAAAAGCAGCTTTAAAGGAGGAAGAGTTTATTTGGCTACAACTCAAGGTTATAGACCATCATTGCTTGGAAGTGGAGACTAAAATTTGAAGCAGCTAGTCACATCTACAGTCAAGAGCAGGGCTCAAAACCAAGGAATGCTGCCACCATTTTTAAGAAGGGTCTTCCCATATCAAATAAAATGGTTAAGACAATCTCCCACAGGAATGTCCACAAGCCAACCTGATTTAGACAACTCCTCGTTGAGACTCTCTTCCTAGGTGATTCAACATTCTGTCAGTTAACAGTTAAAAGGAACCATCGTACAACTGTGTCACATTAGAAGTTCTGCTTATTGTACCCCTGTAACCATTAACCAAGCTCTTCCCATCCCCTACCATTAACATTACAAACGTTAAGTTCTTTGAAATTGGCTTTAGCTTCCATAAATAAATGAAACATGTAATAATGTTTCTGTGCTTGAGTTCCTTCACTTCTTACATATATTCCCAAATTCCTTGAATTGAACTACATGACAGGAAGTGGAAAGAATAAAGACATCACAAAAATAAAAAAGGAAATATCATACAAATAGTGTTGGTGACTCTGTAAAGTAAAATACAGAACACAAGCCAGACCTGGGGGCATATGCATCCAATCCCAGCCCCTGTTATATGGAGGAAGGATCATTAGGAGTTCAGGGTCATCCTCAGCTATATAAAGAATTCCAGGTCAGTATGGGCTATACGATACTTTGTCTCAGAAAGTGAAATAAAAATAAAATAGACAACATGATACTGAGTTTCACATCACTTTAAAAATATAATCATTGGAGTGACACTGGGTATATATGAACTGACAGAAACTGAAGCACAATGCACTGGACTTGCACAGGTCTGCACCAGGTCTTCTGTATTTATATTATGCCTTCTAGTTAAGTATTTTTATGGGATTTCCGAGTTTGCAAATGAGTGGGTCTCTAATTCTTGTGCCTTCTCTGGGACTCTTTTCCTTCTGTTTGCCTTGTCCAATTTCAACATGATAGTTTTTATCTTATTATATTTTATTTTGCTATATTTTTTATGAATGAATGAATGAAAACCTAGCCCCTAGGTTAAAAGTTAACAACTCAACTGTCATTTATATCTGCTGGGAGAGGGAAAATCAATTGTCTCTAATGGAATGACTGAGTATATTAACTACTGCAGGACAGGCCTCATGTTTGGGAGTAGTTGACAATACATAACAAACTTCACAGTTTTTTTGTTTGTGCTTTTATCTGATTAAAATTTAGTGTTTTTTTATTTTTTGGAGGGGTATTTGTTTTCTTGGTTTGGGAGGGGTTTTGTTGTTGTACTGGGTTTTTGTTTGTTTGTTTGTATTTGAGAAAGAACTTAAAGCTGGGTAAATAGGGAGGAGGAGAGGATCTGGAAAGACTTGAGGAAGGGGAAGAATACAATCAAAGCATATATAAATTTTAAAAACTGTTTCAAATAATAAGAATATAATAAAAATATTGTAAAAATAAAATATAATCATTGCACAGGACAAATTTATACTAAAAATAATTACTAGTTGTTTCTCTAATATTCAAATTTGCTTTGCTATAACTTGTAGCCTGTCTTATCCATTTCAGTAAGTACACACCCAGAATGAATGAGGATATGGAAATTGTCAGTTCAAAGTAGTCATCATCCTATGGTACTATTTGGACAAAAGTAAGTAATCAATCTTTTCTTCTTCTCCACTAATGAATCATGCATCAACTGAGCTACAAAGTCTTCCTAAGGCATAATCTTAGATGAGCCTGTACCATATTTAACCAAAGACTATATTGTGCCCCCATTGAGAGGAACATTTCAAAAGTAAAATAAGCCTTTCTTGGCTGAAGAGATGGATCGGTGGGTGAAGCACTTTCTAAACAAGCATAAAAAAACCCTAGAATCTATGTAAAGTGGATTAGAGGCACACATCTTCAATGCTGGTACTCCCATGGGGGAGATGGGAGGTGAAGTAAGGAGACTACTCTGAAGCTAATGGGCTAACCAACCTGGTCCTGACTCAAACAAGCTGGATGGTGAGGACCAATATTTGAGGTTGTCTTCGGACCTCCACATATACACCATGGCATTCATAAACACACACAACACACACACACACACACACACACACACACACATACACACACACACACACACAACATACACACACACACACACACACACACACACACACACACACACACACGGACAGATGGAAAGACGGACGTACAGATGGACGGACAGATGGATAATTACATTTAAAAAGAGAGAAGTTTTTAGCTCTTCATAATGTGCATCCCTAAAATATGACCATGAAGAATAATATATACACTGGATACTTACTTTTTTACTTTGGAAAACATTACCCAAACTACAACTCAAATATATGTCTCTATTTATTGCCTATTCCTTGCTCTCTGTTCTAACTGTCTCCATGGGAAAGAGGGATTTTTAAATTTTGTACACAATATGACTTCCCCTATCTTACTAGCCAGCATCATAATCAATAGCTGTGTAGGCTGAATCCCAGAGGTGAAGTTAGATGAATGACTACATATTTTCAAAACACAGATGTTGGGATAAGTACTATGCTGATTTGACTTATATTGTAGGCTAGTAAAACTCAAGGGAAGAATAATCTACCCAGTCATCAATTGGGTTTCCTTCTTTCTTTGTTATATCCTTGTAAATACTGAACTTCTAAAGTCAGCACTTTAGATCAGTTTTATCCACTGTCTGGATCCAGATGAGATTTGCAACATTAGTTCCGAAATGAATTTCAGTTCCAATAAGTACCACTGCAGTTCTCTTGGCTTCACAGTACAAGAGACTGGGCAGAGATAGTAGTCTTTTCTGTTTCTTCACCTAACCTACCAGACAAATCTCTCATTCCTTAAAGTGATTCATTGTTAGTGACACTGTGTTTTGTAGGGAAAAGTCTTTAAAATTTTCCTTGCATTTATTTATTCTTGTGCATGTGGGGTGTGGTGATTTGAATAGAAATGGTCCCCATAGGCTCATATATTTGAAAATTTAGTCATCGCGGAGTGGCACTACTTGAGAAGGATTAGAAGATGTGGTCCTGTTGGAGAGTATATCACTGAGGATGAGATTTGAGGTTTCAAAATCCCAAGCCAGGCCCAGTGCCTTTCTCTCTTCCTGCTGTCTATGGATCTGGATGTAAAACTATCAGCTGTAGCTACAGTACCATGTCTTTATGCCACCAAGCTCCTCACCATGATGATAATAGACTAAACCTCTGAAACTGTAAGCAGGCCCCCAAATAAATGCTTTCTTTAATAAGAGTTACTATGGTCATGATGTCTCTTCACAGCAATAGATACTGACTATGACAGAAGTTGGTACCAAGGAGCTGGGTATTTATGTGGCAGGCATGACCATGCTGCTTGTTGGCAGCATATGGACTTTGGTACTTTGGATTTGGAAAGCAGTTGAACACTTTAAGCAGTATGGCTTAATGGACCATACTAGTAGAAACATGGTAGACAATGGTACTGAGAGCAATATAGATTTATAACATCCTGGCTCAAAAGATTTCAGAGGAAAAGACTATTAGCAAGTGGCCTAGAGATCATTCTTGTGACATTTTGGTAAAGAATGTGGTTGCTTTCTGCCCTCATCCAAAAAGTGTGCCTGTGGCTAAATTGAAGAGTTTTTTGACTAGTGGCTTTGACAGAGGACATTTCAAGACAGCTTAGTATTGAGTCTGTCATGAGGTTACTAGTGGTCACTCTCATGCAGCTCTATAATGAAAAAGAGCAAGCTAAGTAAGGAAAAAACACAAAATGTTCATATTGAGGATAAAAGGAGCACCAGAAAGTATAATGGACGTAAGTCCAGTGCTCAGAGAGATAAAAAAAAAGTTTAAAGAAAAGCCTGATGCTAGATGGGATAAAGGGAGTGGTGACATCAGGGCAAGACCTCACCAATATGTAAGAAGGGATTAAAGAAAAGCTGTGAAGGAAATCATCAACAACAGAGAGCTGGTGCAGATGTAATTGAATGAGAAGGCCGAGTTCCAGCCCTATCAAGCAGCAGAACTTGGCACTTTTGAACATGTGGTTCTGGCTTTAAAGTCAAGGATACAAGAAAGGGGTTGTAGAATCTCTCTCTGTGACTAAAGAAAGCCACTGAGGCCAGGCATGTGTCAGGGATGTCCCTGCATGGAGGCCCAGAGAGGCCATTATGTGAAGCTGTGAAGGTGAAACATGGATTGCTTTAGAGACCTCAAGATGTTGGAGATGCCAGAGCCATGGGATACCTGCCAAAGAAAGCTGCATGTTTGCTGGTGTGGAATCAAAGAGAGAGAAGAGTGCTGCATTCAACAAAACTAAAAGGAGTTGGAGATCTGAAGAGTGATTTGACATCAGATGTGGAGATGCAGAGTTTCTAGTTTGCCAAGCTGGTTTTTCAGTCTTGTTTTGATCCAGAATTTCCTTGTTATGTTCCCTTTCCTCCATTTTGAAATAGTAATGTATATTCTGTGCCATTGTATGTTGGAAGTATGAGATCTGCACTTTGATTTTATATGATGTTACAGTTAAGAGAGTGCCTTGAGTCTCAGAAGAGACTTTGAACTGTGGACTTTTAAAGAGTGTTGGGACTGTGATAGACTATGGGGATTTTTGAAGTTGGGCCGAATGCACTTTTGCATATATTTTGACTACAAAACTATGAGGTCCAGGTAGTGGAATGTGGTGGTTTGAATAAGAATGTTCCCCATACTCTCATATATTTAAATGATTGGTCATCAGAGTATGGCACTACTTGGAAAGGATTACGAAGTGTGGCCTTGTTGGAATAGACATGGCCTTGTTGGAGGAAGTGTGTCACTAGATAAGAGCTTTGAGGTTTTAAAGACCTAGTGGGTCTTTCTTCCTGCTGCATCTGTATATATGGCACAGATCTGTATGTATATATATATATATACACACATACACACACACACACACACACACACACACACACACATAATCTACTACTGTGCCTACCTACATACTTCCATGCTCACTGCCATGGCATTAATGAACTAAACCTCTGAAACTGTAAGCAAGCTCCTATTAAATTATTGGCAGAATCTTGATTAGACATAGGCTGGCTAGATACTGTGCCTGTGAGTTAAGTACTATATATGATTGCAATTGTCAGAAAACTATGTGAGACACAGTTCTATGTACTTCTCATGAATTATCTTAAAAGGATGGGTCTGGGGAGAAGTTTCTGTGAATAAAAAACATTTACAGCACACAAGAGTGAAGACCAGATCCCCAGCATCCACATAAATGCTGGGTGGGTATGTCAGTTTGCCTGCAATCCCAGAGATTAGATGACAGAAGCAGGGATCTCTAGAGTCAGCTAGCTAGCCTAGCCATATGGCAAACTCTGAGTTCAGTTGAGGAACTCTGTAATAATTAATAAAGGTAAAAACTATCAAGGAAGAGTCCCTAATGTCAGTCTTCAGGTCTCTACATGTTCACACACATGCATATATGAACGTGGACAAGTACACACAAGTGCTTCCATACACCTATAAACATGCACACATACATGTGCAAAACACAGAGACACATATAAAGAGAATGGCTCAAACTAGCCTCTAATAGTCCTTGGAAAGCAATGTCATTATTCCATTTAACATATTGCAAAATGATGAGTGGTTCAGAGTTTCTTGCCCAAGTCACATAGCAAATCCATGACACAATCAAGACAAACCAATGCAGTTTGATCTCATTGTTGGTACTGAGAACAACTACTTGATACTGTCTTTCCAGACAATACAGGCATTACTAGCCACATCTATCAGACAAGAAATTAATGGCCAGTACCTGAAGTACGACAGCCACTCAACAAAAATAGGAAGGAAATACACGGTCCCTGATTCATTCATACGCCCCCTCTCCCTCTCAAACTGAGGCCTCCAAAATCTTTTGATGGAAACTATCATGTAGTTTGGGACTATAGGTTTGCAAGATCTTCCACAATTCTGTCTCTCAGTTAAACTGGTTCCTCAAGGTCAGCTTCCCAGATGTTGAGGATTTCATTACAGTTTAGCAGATTAGTTGCTGTTCTTTTCTTATGTTTTCAATCTAAGAATTTCCAAAGACTTGATATAAGAATATTATAAGGAACAAAGAGCCTTGAAATGTTCCTTCTTAACCTTCTCCTTTCTCCCTCTCCTTTTCTGGCCTTACAGGAAATTCATTGGCAATTATCACAGGCGAAGCAATCATTCAGCCAGCACTATCTAACAAATCGCCTTGAAGCTATTTTAGAAGTGACAGATGAGTGCAAGGTCCTGGAGGCACATGTTCTTCCTTCCTTAATTGCCGCTTTACTAAAAGCAGGAGGCAAACAATATTGAGAAGCTTAGCTCTATTCTCTACCTCAGATGGCAAAAGAAGCTGTACATGTGCATATTAAATAGACCAGCTGAAATCTTATTTGCTCAGTATTAATGAAGAGATGGTAATGTAGCCCAACATCTGTAAACAGTCCAAGAAGACATCTGTGGATTACTGGGAGCAATATTCATGTTTTATAACCCTTATAACAGCTGAAGTACTCTAAGTCTGTCTTTAAAACTGGAGTTTAGTCTTCTAATGTACACAGAGCACCAGAAAGAAGCAAAACATTAGTTCTTCATATTTGAATTTTTAAAAAGACATTAAACAAGATAGCTCTTCAGATTCTCATCTTCTGTGTGCTTAAAGCAGGCATTCCGCACAGCAGGACTGGTTGGTTGGCTGTTAAAACATGAGGGTGGGTTTTGTCATTAGGTCCTTTACTCTTCTCCTTACCCCTCCCTCATCATCTTCTCTCACTCCCTCTCCCTCTACTGAAATGGCCAACTGATAAAAGATTTTTATTGTGAATTCTAATATAGACTAGATTCCTACTCTATGACTCCTTCTCTACATTCTCCACCCTGGAAGGAACCTGAGTCCCAGTCCAGTAGCACTTTCCACAGAGTGTCATGTAGGAACCAAATCAGATAACCTGGCAATCTCATTCCTGGGAATAGATGCAATGGCAGCAAAGGTACCAGTGAACAAAAATAAGTGGGAAAAATGACAGACGTCGGCAACCAACCATTTATTTCAGTTTGTGCAGAGCAGAGAGGTTTCCTGGAGTTTGAACCTTTCCATGCTCAAGCCAGAAAAGTTCCAGATAAACTGAAACAAGGTCATAATATCAAACAACTGAAATAAAGCTGAAATGGCAATCCATAAGATAATGCTTGAGCAAATTATAGTGCTTCATTCTCTATAGTACAACACAGTTATTTTTTATTAAGAAATTTTTTATTCATTTTACATACCAATCACAGATCTCCCTCTTCCCTCCTTCCACCCCTCCAACCTTCCCTCCCAGCCCCCCCCATTCCCTCCTACAAGAAGTTAAGGCCTCCCATGGGGAGTCAGCAGAGCCTGGTATATTCAGTAGAGGCCCATCCAAGCCCCTCAAGGCTGTGCAAGGTGTCCCACCATAGGTAATAGGCTCCAAAAAGCATTCACCAGGGATAGATCCTGATCCTACTGCCGGGGGGCGGGGGCTTAAGCAGATCAAGCTACACTACTGTCTTACTTATGCAGACGACATGGTCCAGTCCTGTGGAAACTCCATAGGTGTTGGTCTAAATTTCATGAGTTCCTATTAGTTTGGTTTGGTTGTCTCTGTAGGTTTCCCCAACATGCCCCTTGCTCAAAGATCCTTCTTCGACAGGATTCCTGGAGCTCTGCCTGGTATTTGGCTGTGGATCTCTGCATCTGCTTCCATCAGTTACTGGAAAAAGGCTCTATGATGACAGTTAGGGTATTCAGCGTTCTGATTACTGGGGTAAGCCAGTTCATGCACCCTCTCCATTATTGTTAGTAGTCTAAGCTGGGGTCATCCTTATGGATTCCCTAGCACCCAGTTTCTCCCTGTCCCCATGATGTCTTTCTCTATCATGGTATCTCTTTCATTGCTCTCCCACTCCATCCCTGTTCCAGCTCAATCATCCCATTCCCTTATGTTCTCACCCCCCATCCCCTACCCTCCACTGCCCACCCCTCATCCCCAGTTTAGTCATGGAGATCTCATCTATTTCACCTTCCTGGGGCAATCCATGCGTCCCTCTTGGGTCCTCCTTGTTAGCTTGCTTCTCTGGAGCTGTGCAACCCAGTATTTTTTAAAGTGAATCTTTATGTATTGAGTATAAAAGATGACTACAGAAATAAAAAAAATAGAACTATGCATTAAAATGTCTAGCATAATAGTATTTTGTGAGAACTTGAAAATAAAACCAAACTACAAAATGGCATGATCGTGTTTGCATTCTCGGGAATACAGAGATGGTCTACTCATTTTGAGAAATCAATAGTGCAATTATCCGTAGTCATTATTAGCCCAGGCATAACTACCCAAAAGGATATAAAAATCTACAAAAACTTATCGTTCCAATGTTAAGAAGATTTGAAAATATGTGCACGTTCAAAAATGAGTCAATGATAAAATATGAACAATATGGAGAAAATGAATAGCCGTTATTTTCAATTTGGTTCAAAGTGGCCTAAAAAGAAAATAGAGATGCAATTGCTGCTGATGGTACTTGAAGAGAGAGCAAAAACATGTAAATAATACTTATGTAGCAGTAGAAGTTTTGGGTTTTGCTTTTTATTTTTTATGGTCTTATTTTGTTACACACACACACACACACACACACACACACACACACACACACACTTGCATAAGGAATTCAGAGGACAGCGTGAATGAATGGCTTCAATCTTTCCACCACATGGTTCCCTGGAATTAAACTCAGGCCCTCAGGTTTGAAAGCAATTACTTCCCACTGAGCCATCTCATAAGGACCAAGTAAAACTTCCAAATCAATAATATTGTAGAGTTGTTGGAATTTGACAATGTGAGAGATGTTTAATAGGAGCAATTTTACTGTGTTTTACACATGAAAACATAAGCAAAAGTGATTAAGAGTCTGTTTCAGTTACTGCCTATAGTTCCTCCAAAAATCATGTCTTCTGAGTCAGATGTATTATAGACACAGTCAAGATTGAGGGAGCTGTTATGTCTTCTTTGAATTTCAAATATCCTCAATCTATAGAAAGAAAGAAGTAACTGAAGAACAATGGAGCTTTTTACTAATTAATGGGAATATAGGCTGTTATGATTTTTTTCTTACTACTTTTCTATGTTTTCCAAATTATATACAAATGAAATATTTTTTGATAATCAGGAGGAAAAGAGTGTGTAGAATTACTAGAAGAAACATGAAGTAAATACAATACAATGTAGCAGTGTTAAGACAAGTATGTAAAAATGATTAAAACTGTCTTCAGCTCAATTCTATTTTTATCTTCATTCAAATGTATGCGTAAGAACAGTCATGGCAGCATTATTATAATACTATTATAATAGTACTATTAAAATAGCACAACTTTTCATTAATAATACTTATCAATAATACACTGTAATATAAGTTAAGCATATAAATACTAAGGTATACATTGACAACACTAAAAAGGACAAAATATATATTAATGACATAGAATGATATCCATAATATGTAACGGAATAAAAATAATTTACCCTATTATGTGAGTATAATTTTGTTCCTTATGCAAGTGCATATACAAATAAACATACATGTGTACAGAAAATTCTTGAAATATAGAAACTAAACTTTTTAAAATTTTTAAAGATATTTACTAATTTTACATCCCAACCACGGATTCTGCTCCCTTCTCTCCTCCAAGTCCCTCCCCCCACCTCTCCTCTGCCCTGCATCCACTCCTCCTCCACTTATATTCATAAAAGAGCAGGCTTCCCACGGATCTCAACAAAACATGGCACACCGGGAACTGAATTTTTAATAGTGGTTGCTTTCATACAGGGGATGGGGAGAATGGACCAAATTTTACTTCATATGTTTACACATTTCTTGAGGTTTTCCTTTCAAATCATAGCATGTATTGTCTTATGAAAAGGTTTTTAACCCAATGTAAGCATTTGATCTGAGAATGGATGAATTACATTTATCTGTATAATAGAAAGTTTAATAACAATGACTAAACAAAACCATACACATTAACATGAGTAAATGTCACGACATAGTAAGCAAAGATAGTTCAAGGAAAATCTATACAGTATGGATTAATGTATGTCAAGATCTGAAAACTGCATAAAAACTAAGCCACAGTATGAGTAAGAACAAAAGGGCAGCAGGGCGGTGGTGGTGGTGGTGGCGGCGGCGACAGTGGCACACACCTTTAATCCCAGCACACGGAAGGCAGAGGCAGGTGGACCTCTGTGAGTTCAAGGCCAGCCTGGTCTAAAAGTGAGTTCCAGGAAAGGCGCAAAGCTACACAGAGAAACCCTGTCTCGAAAAACCAAAAAAAAAAAAAAAAAAAAAAGTCTTTTTCAAAACCAGTATGGTTTTTTTTAATTTGGCAAATCATACATAGTTTTAATTTTCTCCTATCTAACACTTAATTAGTCCAGAGATTTTTAGTTTCAAGATTTCCCAATGACTGTAAATCTCTAATGATGTTTATTTTCTAAAATTAAATCCTTAGTTTAATAGTCAAAAACTGCATTCTCTTTTACAAGCAATAACTTGGTTTTACATGAAACTGCCTTCATGGAGTATCTTTTTGTATATCCACCAAAGTGACTTGCATGGCAATTTCATGTCATGTTAAATACATTTTTACAGCTAGGTGTAGTGGTGCACAACTTTAATCCCAGCACTAGGAAGGCAGAGGCAGGTGGATCTCTGAGTCTACAGAGTGAGTTTCAGGACAGCTAGGGCTACACAGAGAAACCCTGTCTCTTTAAAAAAAAAAAAATTAGACTAGAAGCAATCACACAATAGAAGCAATCACATCAGAACTGGTAAATTTAAATAGAACTGAAGTTCCAAGTAGGCAAAGACAGTGAAGTAAAGAAAACTACAACACTGGAGTAGAGTAAGCTACAACACTGCAGTGAAGTAAGCCCTGACGTGGAGTGAAGAGAGTCACGGCAGTGGAGTAGAGGAAGCCCTGACGTGGAGTGAAGAGAGTCACGGCAGTGGAGTAGAGGAAGCCCTGACGGTGGAGTAGAACAAGCCATACCACTAAGCGCTATATGAGAAGCTGCCGACTCTGATGAACTTCATGGGGTCACATTGTTCACAAGGGTTGGGAACTCTAGAGCTTGCTTCTGAGTAGATTATTTCCTTTTAAAAGTTCAAATTATCTTTTTCCCAGAATGAAAATTTTTCTTCCAGAACTTTCTACTGCAAACTAATTGAGAGCCAAGTTACTAAAGTGGACTTTGAAATGATTTTAGGACCATTGTACTTAGGCCAAGATGTCTCATAAAGATTAAAGTCCAGGTCCCTTGTTTTAAAGATTCATAAATATTCATTCACTGATTTTAAAACTATTTTATGCATGCTTAATATATGAAGACACTGTACTAAGTACAGAGGATCCAACATTGAAGGAGACAAACAGATAAATTGGTAGGTGAAAGACATTATAGGGCAGAACAGGGTACTGGGAGAACACAGAGGAGGAGAATCTAAATGAGGCAATCAAACCTAGAGATAGTGTGACTTGCACAGACGACACCCTTATTTGGGTGTATGATTAGCTCTGGCCCACTGTGAGATTAGGTACATTCAGGTTGGTATTGTCATATAGACAATACCAACCTGAATGTACCTAATCTCACCAGATCTCAGAACCCAAGCAGGGACAGGCCTGGTTAGTATTTGGATAGGAAGAGCACCCATACAAAAAGCTCTTTTTCGAGCCCAGCGTGGTGGCGCACGCCTTTAATCCCAGCACTCGGGAGGCAGAGCCAGGTGGATCTCTGTGAGTTCGAGGCCAGCCTGGGCTACAGAGTGAGCTCCAGGAAAGGTGGCATAGCTATACAAAGAAACCCTGTCTCAAAAAACAAAAAAAAAAAAATGGGGGCACCAAGCCCAATCTTGGGATAATAGCCAGTTCTGGAGAAGAGGAAAGAAGGTCTTTGTACTTCAAAGGTTTGGGTTGGTTACATTCAATTTCTTAGGCTGAGTAGTGAGCAAGTGGCTGTTCATTTTATAATTATTTCTTAAGTATATACATATGTTGCAAATGCTCTCATATGTATGTCATATTTCATGACATACAAATTATGTTATAGATTTTATAACTTAAAACTTGTAAGAAAGAATTGTTATTCTGAAATATTGCTGCACGCAGACACACATACTCAGATAAACAAAGTCACATCAAAGTGTTAAAAAGATTGGCCAACCGAGGCCAATAACATCCTACCTGCCATTTACCAGAGGCTCTATAGAGATGCAATTGTACCACCAGGGAATAGAGGAATGGCATTTTATATTTTAAACAGAAAAAGAGAAGAATATCTGGGGTGGCCAGTTCCTGTTGTTTTTACATCACAGAGCAACACATCAGGAACAAACACCTTCTAAAGGTCATAGTGCCAGGAAAGCACTCTGAAGTCTGATGTACTGACTCTGGCTGTGTCTGTAAAGTGCTTCCAGGATCACCTGTAAAGTCTAATCACTTGACTAAATTTGTCATTGAAATGAGCCCAAATACTTGAATTGGTGGGCCTATAATGATATGGTTTTTGCCAAGTACATTCTTCCATGGAACATTACATACATACTGTGAGGTTGTATTGTTAAAATTTAACCCAAATAACATCAATCACTCTCAACACTTTCACTACCTTCACAGGAAAAATGGAAAACATTTTGATTTGCTCAGAAATCCTGGTTTTGTTTAAATGACTTTTCGAACCCTTTGTTCTTTAATTGATAGTTTTCTGCTAGTAATTAAAGTGTGGCAATAAATAAAGATAAAGGCTTTTTTTTTCTTCTATTATTCGACAGGAAAGGGGTCAGGCACTCAGTCTCACAGTCATCAGCCTGAGATGGATGGCAGTCACAGGATGGGAGAACCCATCTGTCTTTATTAAGACTTGGCACCAAAGGAGAGCAGAATGGAGAAGAGCTCATTTGGTAAATGGCAGTTCCCATTCTGCAAAGCGACAGAAAATTTACTGCACTGTCAGAGAGAAAAAAATTATCCACTCAGAGAAAGTTGTTATATTAGGAAGATTTATACAGAAAAAGCTTTTTAGTGATATTAGAGAAGATTAAAATTTCTAATAATACATAAAAAGAAAAAGTTCTGCTCCAGGCCATTGCTTATGCTGCTGCCTCTAAGGCCTTCCCTCTCTTGACCTAGTCTATCTTTTACACAATTTAAAACCATAAGCATGCCTAGCTGCGGTCCATTGGTAATTTCAATCCAAGCTAACTTCACTTGCTTGCTGCCAGATTTCCTAGTAACATAGTTTAACATACTAGCAATTCAGTCTTTTACTCCTATATATATGTTACTTACTATGTATTTTCACTCTTATATTTTTTCTTGTACTGATTCAACTTTCTCCTGCACAAAAACTGGATCTTAAACCCTCTCAGAGTACCTCTGTAACTCTTAACAGAATTCGTGACACAAAGTAAATGCTCAGTGAATATTTATTACTTAACTTTTCTGATCTAAATCCCTTTATACATTGTTATTTCTGATAACAATTTCCTAAATAATTAAGAATTATTTATTAAGGTAATGAGTTTATGAGGCCGAATATAATAAGCTATGGAAGGATTTATAATGAAAACTAAATTTTGCTCCTCATACCACAGTGCAAATTTCTTCTGTATAGCAGGTGTTCTCAACTATGAATGTGGTCTAACACAAAATATTATGAGATTTTCATTTGAAAACTAATTGCGTAGTTCTAAAGCATGAACTCTATTAATAACAATGCTATGTCACAATGTTACAAAGTCTAAGACATCAGCTAGGACAGACTTTTGAATTTATTTATATGCTTCTTCTTAAGAGTCACTCTTAAAGGTTCCCTTCCACTCAACTATTAGAGTTCTTTTTTTCTTTCCCCATCAAGTCCAATTTGTGTTGCCCAGCTGGTCCTGAGAGTAGGACCTACTCTGGCATGTGTTCAATATACCAGGGATCACATCATTAAAGAAAACTTACTCATCTTCTCCCAGAAGCTATCTAATGCCAATAGCTCCTCAGCTAGTGATGTGGTTTCATGTCCTCTTCCTCCTGTCTATGTTGGGATTTTGTCTGGCTAGAGTTTGTGCAGATCTTGTACATTCTGTCACAATTGCTATGAGTTCACTTGTTCAACTGTTTCCTTGATATTATCAACCTCTTCTGACTCTTACAATCTTTCCAACTTCTCTTCTGCAAAGATTCCTGAGCCTTGGAAGGAAGGGTCTAATCTGTATGCCCCATTTAGAGCTAAGTACTCCATAGTCCCAGTTGGAGGGCTCTGTGTTAGTTGCCATCTACTGCAAGAAGTTTCTCTAATGAAGATTGAGAGATTCTCTAATCTATGGGTATAACAATAATTCATTAAAAATCATTTTAATATTATGTTCATTTAGTAGAATAAAATATTGTGCTCTCCCCTAGGGCCTAGTCACAGATTCTTGGCTCCTTTAACAGTGTCAGGTACAGGTTTCATCCAGTTAACTGAGCTTTAGATAAAAATCAGAAAGTGTTTAGTTACTCCACAACATTCGTGCCACTATCACAATAGTGGTCATGGCAGGCCAATCACCGTTGTAGCTAAGGCTAGGAATGTGTCAGTGGAGTTCCTGCAGAGACGACAGGGGAGGCTATTGTGTGAAGCTGTGAAGGTGCAGCTTGGATTGCCTTGGAGATCCCAAGATGTTGGAGATGCCAGAGCCATGGGATGTCTGCCAAGAAGAGCTGCAGACAAGGAATGGAACCAGCCCAAGAGACCCAAGAGAAAGAAGTATGTTGCAGTCAACAAAGCTGGAAGAATGGAGCCATCAGACATGGAGTTGCAGGGCTTGGAATTTTCCCTGCTTGGTTTTGGTCTTGCTTTGGTCCAGTATTTCCCCATTATGTCTCCATTCTTCCCTTTTGAAATGGTAATTTATGTTCTGTTCCATGGTACATTTGGAAGTGTACATTTTCCTTTTTGATTTTATAAGTGGTTGCAATTAAGAGGTTGTCTTGAAACTCGGAAGAGACTTTGGATTTTTAAACAGTGTTGAAACTGAAAGACTATGCAGACTTTTGAAGTTGAACTGAGGATATTTTTGCATTATGGCTACAATCCTATGAGGACCTTTCAAAAGCCCATGTCATTTCCAATTCGCTTCTCTCTCTCTCTCTCTCTCTCTCTCTCTCTCTCTCTCTCTCTCTCTCTCTCTCTCTCTCTCTCTCTCCTCCCCCTCTCTACCTCTCTACATCTCAGTTTTTGTCTCAATATGTAAGCTCTCAGCTGCTGCTCCAGTGTCATGCCTGCCTGCTGCCATGTTCCCCATCATAGTGGTCATGGACTTTACTATCCCCTGGAATCCTAAGGCCCAAATTAAATGTTATAGTTTTGTTTCCTTGGCCATAGTGTCATCGCAGCAATAGAAAACTAACTAGGACCACACCCTGATCCTAATGTTCTGTCTCTGTTTTTGTCAGTTTATCACTCTCTTTATGCTGAAAGTTTTTCTCAAATATGTTGATCATTGACATGTTATTCACATCAAAGAAGGAGGAAATAAAAGTTTAAAAAAAGTAATCAGAAACTTTATATACATGAAAGAAGTTTGTCATCTTGCTGTAGGATGTCCTAAATGCAACAGTGTTGGATGAATTTTCTCTAAGATCTCTGAGTTTCTGTAAAGAGTATCACTCCAGTATTTTGGAGCTCACGAATAATATAGTTGTATGTATGGCATTCTGTGCATCAGATTTAGGAGGGTAATGAATCACCTGTGTGAAAAATGACTTCATTCACCTCCCACTTTCTGTCTTAGTTTCTTTTTCAAGCCATTTATATGAAGAAGGTTGCTTTAATTATCTTTGTATTGCTAAAAATGAAAGACCTGAGACAAATAATTTAAAAAGAAAAATAAGTTTATTTGACTCACAATTTTAAAGTATCATGAGCTTAATAAGGGATGCCCCTTAACTACCTCATCTCATGAAACGGAGAGTAATGGCAACTGTGTATGTGTGAGGGAACATGTGAGCACGTCTTTAACAAGAAAGAGGTTTGGTGAGTGACAGGTCATTGTTCCATAATCCTTTGCAAAGACAGGCCTCCTCCATCTTGAGGACCACCTCCTTCCACTCTAAAACTCCCATGGGTTCAACCATATCCCACTTGCACTTACAGTACCTTGTAGACCAAGCCTTGAGTCACAGACCTTCTAACCATAGCATCTGATTTTCCCTTTCATTGTATCACACCCTGCAATTAGTCTAAACTGTGGCTTTCCCCACACTGCTTCACCAATTACCACTGCTCTGCTTTCTAGCTTTCATAAAACTTCATTCTCTAAGAGCACCATTCCCATTTCCTCCATCATTGTAAATTTGTATCTTCTGTATTCTTTTTGGTATCTTGTGATGTTGAGCCAATACATGACAGTAATCTGTATTTGATCTTTAACTTCCTCAAATGCATAAAATCATTTCAAATACAGTTTGGTGTTTCTTCTGAGAACAGAGCACCAGGGAGTATTATATTCATTGCTGTGATAACATCCAACTTACTTAGTAATAAAAGACCATTTTGTTAGCACAACAAATTGAAACACTACAGTACAAGTTTACATAGTTCCTTCTCAAGAATTTCTAAGCATAGATCAAGGTGGTCTGATATATTGTTTAGTACAATTAGTTCAGTAGGCATTTGCATGCCTTGGTAGTGGTTATTCAGCTGTAAAGCTCTTTTTAAAATACATATTCAGATCCAGGCATGGTAACACATACATTTAATCCCAGCACTTAAGAGGCAAAGGCAAGCAGGTCTCTGTGAGTTTAAGGTCAGTGTGGTCTACATAACAAGTTCCAGGCCAGAAACAGATACTGAGTAAGGCCCTATCTCAAAACAAACTGATGAGCCTTGCACTTACAGAATGTCTGGGAATAGCCTAGCTTTTTTTCTTTTTCTTATGTGCAAAGCACAGTCCTGAATAAGAATCACAGATCACTGGAAAGCCAGCAACAGCAAAGTTTGGGCCATTCTTTTCTCCTCTTCATTTCTCCCTCCATTCTTTCTGACCCCAAGGGTAGAAGGCAGGCTTTAATGTGAGTTCTTTCAAAGAGTAGTAACTGTATGGCCAATCTGACTTTCCAGACCATGCTACTTCAGTCAAATCCACCAAGCAATCAATGACAAACTGATGGATTTCATCTGTACTGAGTAAACTCACTGGCCTACAGTCATCGATGTGATTGATGAAGATGGGAACAGCACCCCAAGCCAGAGATTTCCATACTTTCTAAATGTCTAAATCTTTAAAAAAAAATATTAGAAATCATATTCTAGTGTTCCTCAAACTTAGCTACTGGGAAAAAGACTCCTGTAAGGATGAAACATTAAAATTCCTTGCATTTGCACAGTATATTCTAAGTTTCACTGGGAGAATGGGTTGTTTTTTAGAGGAAGAACTAGAAGTCTAATGAAGCCAACCCAACCTTATTGATTCACTCTCCTATCTTAAAGATCCTTAAGCCCTTTAGAAATTTAACATTTTCTCCCTCAGAGAAATCAGAAATGAGCCAAACTCAGCTTCTCATCTGTAAATTCTTGAAACAGATATTAGACTTTACTAGAGGGGTTGCAATATGATCCAGTAGCTAAGAGCACCAGTTTGGAGTCAGGCACATGTGTGTTGAGTCTAGCCTTCGTCACTGACTAATTTAACTTCTCTAAAGTTTATCCTTTCTGTTCTTTCTAGCATGAACCAAGGGCCAGTGAGATAGCTCAGAACCGACTCAATATACAGAGGGAAACAATTCCCAGAAGCACATTTACACACACACACACACACACACACACACACACACACACACACACACACACACACACTGAAATGTTAAAGTGAAAAGTGAACCAAACTGTTTCCCTCTTTGATAGGTCCCTTGACCTTGAACACCATTCATTGCCTTTACTCTACCTCCTATTCATTCTGGTCTCAGGTCAACATTGCCTCTCCCTAGAAGCCTTGATTTCCCAATCTTTGTTAAATAATGATTTTCTTTGTCTCCTAATGCCCTAAATGCATCTTCAATTCTAATTGCCATATAGTAAAATATATTCCTTAGCTTACTCTTTTCTGCTAGTGGACATCCTAGAGGAAGCATCACTGAATTATCTTACCTTGTTGTGGTCATTTCTCAGAGTCTCTTAAGGAGCCTGAACAGCTCGGGATGTTATTCATTGGGAGGCTGAGCTTCAAAACAACTGATGAGAGTCTTGGGAGCCATTTCAACCAATTGGTAACACTCAATGACTATGTGATAAAGAGATCCAAACACCAACCACTCTAGGAGGTTGTTTGTCACTTACACCATTGTGGAGGAGGTGGGTACAGTCATGAAAGAAAGGTCTCTCAAGCTGGAGAACCAAAGCTGTGTGAAGAGATGATTCTCAAAGACTAGGTGCCCACTTAACTGTGAAAAAGATCGTCACTGATGACTTAAAGAAGACATTGACTACCATCACCTACAAGATTGTTTCCAACAGTATGGGAAAGTTGAAGTGTTTGAAATCATAACTGACAAAGGCATTGGGGGAAGGAGGCGCTCTGCTTTTGTAACCTTTGATGACCATGACTCTGTCAGTAAGGTAGTCTTTTAGAAAAACTGTCATGGGAATTGCCACTGCCGTGAAATAAGAGAAGCCTTGTGCAAGCAAGGGATGGCTAGTGCTTCATCTACCTGAGAAGTTGGAGTGGTTCTGGAAAATTTGGTAGTGGTCATGAAGTTAGTTTTGGTGACAGTGAAATAGTGGCTTTGGAGGCAGCTGAGGTGGGAATGGATGCTGTAGAATTTTCTGGATATAATGGATTTGGTAATGGTGCTTATGGGAGGAGGTGGCTTCGTTTACAGTGGAGGAAGCAGAGGCTATGAATGTGGTGGACAGCATTATGGAAATCAGAACAGTGGCTATGCTAGTTCATGTGAAATCTATGAAATCCATAAACCAAAAAATTACAGATAGCTTTAATGATGGTCGTGAAAGAAACTTTGGAGTTGGAAGAAGCTAGAGTGGTTTTGGAAATTCCACAGTCAGTCTTCAAATTTTGGATCTATGGAAGGAAGAAACTTTAGAGGCAGAAGCTCTGGCTCCTATCATGGTTGAGGCCACCAATTTGTGAAACCCCAAAACCGAAGTGAATCTAGCAGTTGCAGCAGCAGTGGTGGCTATGATGGTGCAGAAGGTTTTAATTATTGCTGAGAAACAAAGCTTAGCAGGAAAGGAGAGGCAGAGAAGTGACAGGGGAGCTGCAGGTTACAGCAGATTGGTGCGCTCAGCTAATCACAGAGGTAGCAGTGCCTAGCTACTAGGAAAATAATGTCTTAAACAATACTCATGTGTGGGCAAAAAAATATCAAGGACTGTATTTATGACTAATTGTATTTCAGGTCATTTTAGTTTCTGTTCTGCAGAGAGTATAAAGCGTTCCAACAAGGGCTTTAATGTGGACTTTTTTTTTTTTCCTGCCCATGCTGTCGATTGCTAATCGTGGTGGAATGATTGTGATGCTGAATAAATGCATTCTTAAAAATAATGATAATGTATAGTAATTGGTGGTACTTAAGTATTTTGTTTTGCCTGTAGCAGCAAATAAGGGTCTAGAGGCCAACTCTGACACATGGCCTCTTTTCCTTTAGCTCTCAAGAGAAGAGTCAATTTTAGTTTTAAATGGTTGGTTTATCTATTTATTTGCTTTTTTTCTTTTCTGATTTTTTTTTTTTTTGAGATTGTGGCCCAAAGTGGCCTGGAACTCATTGTGTAGTACAAGCTGACCTTGACCTTGCAGCTATCCTCCTGTCTCAGGATCTTGAATGCTGTGGTTGCAAATGTGAGCCATGCCTGGTTTTAAGGGTTGGTTTAAAAAGAATAATACACAGCAGCTGAGTGTGGTAGTACAGGCCTGTAATCTCAACAATCAGGAAGCAGAAGCAGGAGGATTGTCACAAATACAAGTCCATCCTGGTCTAAGTAGGGTGCTTTAGGCTACCGAGAGCTACACAATGAGACCTCATCTCAACAAAGACCAAAGAGAGAAAGAGACAGAGAGGAAGGAAAAGGAAAAATCATGTGTACCCCATAAAGTCTAATATCTGTGTGGTCTTTTGTAGAAAAAAATGGTACGTTAACCTTTTCTATAGACAATAAGCAATTTGAGAGCAAGGATTTTTCCCTTCTCATTGTATGACCTACTCTTAGCATAATGCATGGAACACAACACACTCGTTGAATAAAAGAATGGATTGTCAAGTACAGTTGGTTGTGTTTTCATCTGTGCATGCATATAGGTGTATGTACATGTGTACACTGCATGTAGACGCCACAGGACAATATCAGGTATCTGTCTCCATCACTCTTCACCATATTTTTTGAGACAGGGTCTCTCACTGAACACGAAGCCTATCAATTTAACTAAGAACTCCAGGGAGCCTTCTGTCTCCATTCCTTCAGTGCTGAGGTTATGCATCCACTTCGTTATGCTCAGTTTTTATGTGGTAGTCCAGATGAGAATCCAGGTTCTCATGCTTGAAGAGCAGACATGTTATGGACTAAGCCATCTCCCCAGCCCGCAACTGCTATTTTTTAAAGTGCAATTTATTATTGTCTCTCAATGCCCCAATAAAATACACACCATTGAGGTGTGCTGTTTCTGACTCTAGATCAGTGGTTCTCAACCTTCCTAAAGCTTCGAACCTTTAATACAGTTCCTCATGTTGTGGTGACCCCCCAACCATAATATTTCTGTTGCTACTTCATAATCATAATTTTGCTACTTTTATTAACTGTAATGTAAATATTATTTTGAAAATAGATGTTTGACAAAGGAGTTGCAACCTGCATGTTGAGAACCACTGCTTTAGATGAAAATTTGGACAGATGGCAATTCTACAGTCACACTAAATGACAAAACATAATCTTGATTCATCAATCGGTATGTAGTCCCTCTAAGAGATTAATCAAATTCCTCAGTCTTACTGGGTCTTGTGGCACAGACCTGTAATCCAAGTACTTGGGAGGTAGAGGCTAGAGGAGGATCAGACTCAGGCTCAGGCAGATAGTAATTTTGAGGACAATATGAGCTACGTGAGATAGCCAAAAACAGAGAGAGAGAGAGAGAGAGAGAGAGAGAGAGAGAGAGAGAGAGAGAGAGAGAGAGAGAGAGAGAGAAGAGAGAAGAGAGATAAGAAAATCTCTTCAGTCTTTTCTCCAGATAAGATCTTCTCCCCTTGCCCATACTGAGGTCCATAGACTACAAAAGTCTTTGGAGGAGATATTAAGGAGAGATATGATATTAGGCTTTATGGGGCACACATGATTTTACCTTTCTCTTCCACTTGCCAACTCCTCTCTGGATCTTTGAAAGGGTGGAAGTATGAACATGGAAAGAAAATAAGGGAATTGGTCATTTCTCCCTTAGTGAAATGGCTTCCCACTGCTGGGGTCTCTGTGGGATTTTCAAAGGCCTCTGTCACTGAGAATCCCTCTTGTGTAATTGGGGAGTTCTGAATTGACACATTTCTATTTAGTGTTCAACCCCTTCTATGCTAAAGTATTCAGAGGTTATCTCCAGCTTCCTGTTGCTGGCATTCCCACCACCCCTCCCCCAGATAGTTCTATTTTATACGGTCCAGGATGAATTAATCCCCACTTGATTCCCAGGAAACACTTACACATGGTCTGTCCAGACAAACTAACCAAATACAGCCCAATTCCAATGCCATCAACCCTCTCCTTCTGCCGAGGGCTACACTGGCTTTTGTAGCTCTAATCCTCTGCTTTTGTTACAAGGAATAAATGTCAAGTTCTGGTGAGTTATTTTCCCACTCCTGCCTAGCACATATGTACTTACTTGCTACCTTGAGAAAAGTGAATTTATTTACTTTTTGGCAAACTGTGGAGAGAATGAAATCTAATTTCCACCACACTGTGCCACTGGGTATTACAGCAATTTATAGAAAAACAGGAGGCAAGGCCGGGCTGTAGATCAGTTGGTAAAATGCTCCTCTTCCATCAATGCTTCAGCTTGAGAGCGCTGTTACCTGGCTGCACTTGAGATGCAGGAGGTGTTATCACCCTGGACCTCTCCCCTCTATGGAAGATGAAGTGAAAGCATCCTCAGTACCACATAAGCCAGACATAGTGGCACAAGCATGTAATCACAACACTCAAGAGGTAGGAGTAGGAGGGTCAGAAGTTCTAGGTCATCCTCTGTGGCATACCAACGTTAAGGTCAGCCCTCTCTCAAAAAGAAAAAAAAGTCTTCCAAAGAAAAGAAAAAGGACACAAAATGGTGACTGGGGGGAGTTGGAGGAAGGAGTGGGAGCATGAATGTGATCAAGATACATTGTATAAATGTCTCAAAGTAAATTAATAAGTATTATTTTTAAAACCCAATGAAAAGAAAACCAGGAGGTAAAGTCCACAACACACATAAAATTTATTGATACAGTTTTACAGTCCAGGCTTTTCCAACCTTTTGGTGCTGCACCATGGATCAACATCTACGATGCTCACATTCAAGAATTGGGCGACCATCTCCTGTATCCAGACAAGACTTCCAGTGGAGGGACTGGACACCAACCCAGCCACAAAACGTTTGACCTACAATTAGTCCTGCCTGCAAGATGTGATGGGGTAAAGATGGTGCAGAACTTGTGGAAGACTGGTCCAAATGAGACCAATGCCGTAAGAGGAAGTCTGTGCCAGACACTGCCAGAGACTGGATAGCCCAGAAGCATAGGATAGAACGAAACATGGCTGGGGAGGTCAGTAAAAATGACTCCTAATGATACTACTCTGCTATACTTGTAGACTGGAGCCTAGCATAGTGGTCATTAGAGAGGCTTCATCCAGCAACTGACAGGAGCAGATACAGAGACCCACAGCCAAACATTGGGCAGAGGTCCGGAATCCTGGAGAGAAAAGGTAGGAAGGATTGTAGGAGCTATAGGGGTCAAGTCACCACAAGAAAACAGCCCACAGAATCAACGAAGCAGGGCTCATAGAGGCTCACAGAGGCTCACAGAGACTGAATCAACAATCAGGGAGACTGTATGGGTCTGAGCTAGGTCCTCTGCATATACCTTATGGTTGTATAGCTTGGTGTTCTTATGGGACCCCTAACAGTGGGGGCTGGGGCTGTCTCTGACTCTTTTGCCTGCCTTTGGGACCCTTTTCCTCCTACTGGGTTGCCTCGTCCAGCCTTCATATGAGGGAATGTGCCTAGTTTTATTATTACTTGACATGCTGTGTTTGGTTGATATCCCTGGGGAGGTCTGCCCTTTTCTAAAGGCAAATGGAGGAGGAGTGGATCTTGGGGAGAGACTGGGAGGAGACGAGGGAGGGGAAACTACGATTGGGATATAATATATGACAGAATAATAATTTTTTAAAAAAAAAGAATTTGGCAACCAAATTACAAAAAAAAGTAAAAACAAAATCGCACACAAAAATCTCATAATGTCTTAAGTAGATATATAATTTTATATTGGGCTGTATTCATAGATAACCCTAACTGCCATCTTCCCACCTCAATAAATCTTTTCCTGGGAAGAAAGTCAACTCAGGCCCTAGGTTCTTCCACTGCCTCTGTTGTATGTTACAGAGACAGATTTTTCTCAAGACCTAACCAAAGGAGAAAAATCGGGTTAGCATTCCATCTTCAAGATTTCCACTTTTGTTTTTGGTTATCATTGACGGTGTTTTGTTGTTTTAAGAAAAGATCTAACACTACAGCCCTGGTTGGCCTCAAACTCACTAATTATCCCAGGCTAGCCTAGAACTCAAGGCAATCCTCCTGCATCAGCCTCGCAGGTGCTAGTATACTACTGAGGTATGAGCTACGTTCCCCTGTTTAAACACTCCCATCTGAAAGTGAGAACCATCTCAAGGGTTCTAGGATGGTGGATGTAAAATGCCCAGCCATTCCAGGTCTAGCAGTTCTTTGTTCCTAGGTCCATTCATTTCAAAAAGATAGAGAAAGATCTTTTCTTTCCAGGTCAGCTTCCAGCTTGCACTCTTGAACACCTGCTAAGCACACTAATTTTCAAGCTTGGCTCTTGCACACCTGTTAAGCACATCGATTTTCAAGCTTGGACTCTTATATGGCTGCTAAGCACACTCATTTTCAAGCTTGGATTCTTGCACACTTGTTAGCCAAAGGGAATGACATAAGTATCTCTCTTGAGAATACCTCCTCTTCCACTGGTGCTTGAGAGTGCAGTAGGTATTTTCACTCTTATGGGTGATGGAATAAAAGATGGCAATATCTCTCTGCAGAGAAATTCTTCCACAGATTCCTTTGCTGTCCCCTCTCTAATAAGGCTTCTTATTTATTAGAGAACTTTCAGTGTAAATCCTGTGTATGATGATCTGGCCTCAGCATTTCTTATCTACTGTAGAACATCTATTATCTTCCTGGAAACTTGAATTTTAATCATATTATGTAACTATTAACTTTCCAAATATTTATGTAAAAATCACTTCTCTAAAAAAAAAATGTACTAGCTTTATCCTGTAGTTTCATTACTCATAAGCATAATGTTCCAGTTAGAAAATCCCAGCACCTTTTATCTGTTTGAGGATGGAGACCCTAAGTCATACTGGTAAGTAAGGCATTTAGGATTTCAAGGAGATCTCAAATAATTGTAACCACTGGAATGATGGGAAATGAAGACATAAACTCTGAAATTGTGAGGGAAAGTGTGGGAATAAAAGAAAAGCCAGGGAATCATTTATTTAATTTTTTGCAGTGCTAGTAATTGAACCCAGGCTCCCATGTACACTATGAAATTACTCTACTGCTGAGCCACATGCCCAGCCCAGTAATTTCTTCAAATTGGCAAGACATTGCTATTAATAAAGTTCTTATTGTTACCATAATAGGAATTCTTGATGACCAGGTGTTATTGAATAAACAATGCACTGGTGCTGATACAAGCCAGACTTTCAGAATATGCTCAAAGAAATCCATGACTGACAGAGATCAAGAGGCCACTGCTACAGAGAAAAGAGGAGAGATTTTGGGACCACCTTGCCTTATTTTTAAATGCTGGCTCCATTCTTCCTCAGTTACACTATAGACGTTCTCTGTGAATCTCGGGTTCTCAGTTATGAAAAGAAAGATCATATTGCACAAACCACAATGTTTCTATGGAAAAGAAATTGACTTCTTTGGTTTGGTTTTGTTCCCAGAGACACAGTCTCATGTAGCCCAGGATAGCCTGGAACTCACTCAAAGCTGGCTTTGAACTCCTGATCATCATGTCTCCACCTCTCAAGTGCTGCCATCACACCCGACTCAGGAAATGAAATTTTTTATGTTCAATGCTTGTGTACACTTAGCCTTCAAGAAATGTTAAGTCTCCTTCTTAGTATATACAAGATAGAGCATTTAAACCACAGATAGATGATTTCATTTCTAATGGAACACATATCTTTCTTTCAAAGATTTTCCTGCCCTTAACTGGTAACAGGCTGTTGTTTAATTTCCACATTATATTCAAACTCAATTTTATTAACATGATGCTTACGGAAGTTTTTCAAGCCTACAGATATACACATGCATTCATTCTGTTTGTAAAGATGGAATTATTTAAATACCACCACAGCCTGGCATGTTTCCATTCTAAGCCCATATTGCTATGAGAGCTAGGAGGAGAAAATCTCTTGAATTGAACAAGAGGTCTGATCCTCTTAAATGACACATGAGGCAGCTTTTACAAAGAGAGAAAGCCGTAGCTAATCCCACAGATTCAGTGAGGGAGGCTTGAAGGGGTTAAAGTGGAAGGCTTGTACAAACTTTGCTCTCGCATCTCCTCCCTCCCTCTGGGGCTCCACACCGCTCAGGCAAAGCTGAGCTGAGTGGAATCGTCACCTTTCCTGCATTCACTAAACTGTTGCCTGCACAGGAAGAACCAGGGACTTAACATATTCGGGCTGCTTCTATTCAAATGTTCCAAGAGGGCATATACCCATCCAGAGACTTTTCAATGCTCTCTACAGCTTAGAAGAAACGGACATCAGAAACTGCACTCTGACGCCGTAAGTGCTAACTGGGATTTTTAAAGTAACTAACTGAAGGTGCTTTTCTGCTTTTCTGAAAAGGCTGACTCTTCGGGAAGGTGAAAGAGAAAGCATAGGTTGCATGGGCATAGTCCTGTTTCTTTGGGTACAGGGACACTTCAAGGTTTCCTTCTATTTTCCAGATATTCCAGAGATGCTCCTGAACAAGTCATCTGCTGGTGTGAGCTTCCAAGGGGGTATTTAAATAGCCAAACCCACTCATTCTGTGACTCAGGAAAGGTAAGAAATATGTGGAAGTACAATGGTGCTATTCGTGCCGACGTGAACATGAATTTTATTTACCGGCAGGTGTAACAGGCAGCATCTGCAGAAGGAGATACAGCAAGTTCCACTTGCGCAAGCTTAATACTTTATGTCTACAGCCATTGAAGGGGCACTCGCTGCTGACATTGGTTTTTCACAGGCTGATAAGAAACTTGATACTCTAACAGTACCTACCTCCCTTAGTTTCCTGCCCCTCATTAAGCAGATACGTGCCAACAGAATGTGTTAACTCTTAACAGGGATGCCAATTAACAGCTGGACTTGCTTTTAGGAATGATTCCGTTGATTGTTTTTCTTCCCTGCTTGTGTGTTGGGATTTCAGCTCTGAAATTAAATATAGAAGATAGCATGTAAGGAACTATAAAATGACCCAGGATTGTTTTCAGAACTTCATCAATATAAAGAAAAAGTAACTACTTGGGCACCCCAATGACAAAAACAGGGATAAGTTTACACTGATTTCTGTATCCCTAGCCTTCACCTTAGTGCCTGGAATTTGATTGGCACTCAATAAAGTTTAGCTGAATAAATGTTAGTCTGATTTTGTAGACCTGTATAGAACTTCCTTGCTTTCGTTAGAAATAAGTCTCACACTTGTGATCCCTCTTGGGGTGGGTAGAGAAAGAAACTGCCACATTCTTTCCTTATTTTAAGGAGAAAAATTCATGATCTAAGAGTGTATGTCAGTTTACTCCTATGAGGCTTTAGAGACTAAACTCATCAATCCAAATCTCATAGTAAAATACAAGAAGATTTTTATTATCAAGATTCTGTTTACCAAGTTAATGACTGACTATTGCAAATACAAAGCCAAAGTTTCATTGCTATCACTCTTGGGTATTTTTATTTACATTAGAAGTGAAGCAAAGCAGATAGTTGTTAGGTTAATGTTGACACCACCAATTAACTATATCAATGTCTTTCTCTTTTCCCTTTCCTCCAAACTTCCATTTTCCTTCCTTTCCTCCTCTCTTCTTTCCCGATATTTTCCCATTTCTCTTCTTTCTCTTTGTCTCAACAGCTTATTTTTTCACACCTCTTCTCCCCCACATCCTTCCTTATCTATACCCACCTTGGCAATTTTTCTGTGTTCTTGCCCTCTCTTCTGTCTTCTCATGTCTTCTGTCACCTTTATGTCCATTGTTCACTCATCTTTACCCAGCAACACCTAGGAATCAGTTTTTACAAAGAACAGAAATGAAGTTATATTTATATGATTTCTAGAAAAGAATGCAGGATAAGAAAATAATTCTAACCGGGCTGTGGTGGCACATTCCTTTAATCCCAGCATTCGAGAAGCAGAGGCAGGTGGATCTCTGTGAGTTCGAGGCCAGCCTGGCCTACAGAGTGAGTTCTAGGACAGGCTCCAAGGCTACACAGAGAAACCTTATCTCAAAAAACCAAAAAAAATCGATAAAAATCTTTCCACAATAATCAAATCCCCAGAGTAGACAGAAATATTTTTCTTCTTTTGTCTTGTTTTGTTTTGTTTTTCCTTTCAGATGGTGCAGAGCTCTTCATGGAGAAGTCCTGTCATCTGTGCAATTTATTAATTATTCATTAATTAATTATCAAAGAGCTACAGCATTGCTATTTGGAAAACCTTTATGAGAAGTTGTGTCACAGATACAGGAACACAGTGACAGGTCTATGATCCCTAACTTTTCATTTGTTAAATTTAAAATCCTTTATGAATTTTAGAAATGAAAATGATATACTTGTCTGAACTGATCCAGGCATTTGTTATCCACAAACTGCAGAGGTTTTAAGAAATGATATAAAGTACTAAATTCATGAATCCAAACAACAGCAGGTTCAGCCAGCTACAGATGGCAAATTAATTTTAAAAAATGTGCTCTACTGCATTATACAACCTTTTGTTTCTTCACACTAGTCTCTAAAAATAGGCATAATCATTTATGTACTATATGCATTGTCTTAGGTATTACAAGTAATGTACCGATGGATTAAAATATACAGAAAGATGTATAAAAATTCTATGTAAATGAGACACTTTACATAAGCTATTGAGCATGCTTGGACTTTTGGTAGCTATGGAGATCTGTAACCAATGCTAATGGGCAGTTATAGTCACAACTAAGTCAGAAATAAAAAAAAAAAAAGGGCTGTATTTTCCTGTAAGCTTTCAGTACTAAGTGCATTTCTTCAGTCATATCCATGCATTTATTCAATTATTATTGATCAGCTTCTGTAAGCAGAGTTATATAAAATATGGAGTATTGTATGAAAACATCAAGGAGTGTAGAAGACATACCAAATAGATATCTACAATATTAGATAAAGATAATTCTTCTAGAAGAGAGATATAAAATGATGTGGGAATTAGGATTGGGGTGAGAAACCAAGGTAAGTTTCATGAATTGAATCTTCAAGAATGATAGTATTTCCCTATGCAGAGCTATACAAAGGTAGAGGTGTTTTTTTTTTTTTTTTTTTTTCAACAAAAACACCAAAGCAAAGAATTAGGTTGAGTGGGCATTACTGGAAAGGAGGATGTTAGAAGGAATTAAGGGCAGCCTGGACATTGAAAATCTTACATATCAAGCTAAGGAGAATGGAGCAAAGTCCAATGGCAATAAGAAGTCTCAAAGCAATTTATGGCCTTTTTCATCCTGCTATTATAAGGTAGTCAAAACTGAATCATATATCAATAGGATGTAGGGTAAAAATAATAAGCTGAGCATCATGCATAAGCCAAAACATTTTAAAATGTTTCACTATATATATTCATTGTGCTTGGTACTGTGTTACATGAAGACATTTCATACAAGTGTATATTGTACACTGACTATATATCTCCTATACCCCCACCCTTCCCTCAATCCCTTTTCCTCCATGATAGTTTTACTTCTATTTTCATCCCCCCTCCCTGTGTGTGTGCGCGCGCGTGCGTGTGTGTGTGTGTGTGTGTGTGTGTGTGTGTGTGTGTGTGTGTGTGTGATTTTATGTGTCTATATAAAATTTAGGACCTGCAAATGAGAGAAAACATGGTATTTGTCTTCCTGAGATTAACTTAATTTGTTTAATGTGGATCTTTCCAGTTGGATCCATTTTCATGGAATCAACATAACTTTGTTCTTCTTTATGGCTGAAAAATTCCATTGTATAGAATAATTTTTAATTTTCTTTATACATTCCTTTGTTGTTGGAGTTTTTAAAATTTTAAAATAAATCACACCAACATTGCTTAGGCATTGGTTGCTGAACAAAATTCAAGGTATTGGGTATTGGCTACTGCTTGAAAGAAGTAGATAGGGGGATGACATGAGGAAAACATAAGTGATTAGTCTCTTGTAGTTATTATTTATTCACAGGTGTTTGTCTATGGTTGTTCATTGTATTTCTTAGTAAACAAAAACCCTGAATTTACTAATGATAACAATGTGCCAAAAGTCAAGGCATATAATTTATCAAAGCCTGTGAATTTTATCTACAAGGACAACTAGAAAGATACTATAGGACTGTTGAGGTCTCCCTTAGTTGGCTTAATACATAGCAAATGCTTATTTTTCCTTCTGCTTCTCATCTGGAAGGTGTATAGAAAAGTAACTTTAAGAGTCACGGGTGGAAAGCATATTAAGCTCTTATTTCTAGGCTAATATCATTCCTTCTTCTGTCACCTGGTTTTTTGGTAAAAGAGGTTGTGACAGCTCTCGTGTAGCCCAGGCTGGCCCTGATTGTCCCATGTATCTGAAAATGGCCTTGAACTCCTGGTCCTCCTGCCTCCACCACTTGAGCTAAAAAGCATATACCTCCAAGACTGGCTCTAAGCTAGTGAAGTACTCTTAATGAAAGGAGCCACAGGGAGAAGGTCGGTTGGGAAGGAAGGCTGTTCAGACTGATACCCTATCTAAGAAAAACGAGATGTTTAATACTCAAAGGAGCACTTTGATCAAAAGAAGCCTCTGCACGAGTTGCCTATGATTGCCAAGAGTCTTGAATTTGAAATGCTCACTTCTGTTTGTAGAGTGGGGCTCCTGTATCTTGACTGCATATTAAGATCTCCTGTGAAGTTTTTAAGCCATACAGATGTTCACCCTCCACACAAGCTGAATGATTCAGAACCTCTGCAGGGTGTGTGTGTGTACACTCCAGAAGCTTAATAAGTAATCCTGAAGTACACCCATGACTAAAATGCGTTCCCTAAAGAATATGCTTAGAAACTAAGTGGGTAACTTGCTACAAAGAGAAATTTCAAGGTTCTGTCCCCAGGGATTCTTACTAGGGATAGAAGGAAATGGCCTAGGAATTTGCATTCCAACTAGTATGTTCCACATGCATTATTCTGATTGAAGAGACTTCTCTCAGCTCCCACTAGTAAATATTATCAAGAAAAGCCCAGGGCTGTAGGGTGTTCCTTTCCTAAAGTTTCCATAACATAGGTGCATGAACATAGGTGGGTTAAAGCTACAGCAACTGAGACTGTGTGTATGGCACCAGCCTCAAATCCCAGTACTTGGAAGGCAGAGTTGGGAGAATTTCTGCAAGCTGGAGGCCAGTCTGGCCTTCACAGCAAGTTCCAGGCTAGCCAGTACTATGTAGTGAGGCCCTGTCTTGAAAATAAAATAATTCTCTTAGTCTAGGAGGCTGCCTAGACTGCCACCAATGTAAATCCAGGGATCAGTGAGGAAATACATCCTTGGAAATTTGTAAGGAAGAATCCTTCCTAGCCTCATTTAGCCTCATCTAGCCTCATCTAGCCTCTAGTGTTTGCTGGCATTCTTTGGCATTCTTGGCTTAGAGACCCATCACTGAAGTCTCTGCTTCAATCTTCTCCCTGTGTGTCTTATAAGGACATCAGTCACTGGATTATGGCCAACACAATGACCTCATTTTAATTTGATTACATTTGCAAAGGCCTTATTACCACATAAGGTCAGAATCACAGGTACTGAAGGTAAGAACAGCATGCACAAGTCCTGCACATGTTCAAATCAGACAAAATCCCAGCACTAAGAAACAGAAGTGAACACAGCCCTAACCAAGAAGCTATTAGCAATTGATACCTGCTGGGAAAGGGGAAAAACTGTTTTTTTCCAATGGAATGTCACTGAGTATGTCAACCACACTCTAGGGCAGATTCTGTATCCAGGAGTAGTTGGCTAGCACAAAATGAACTCCATGGTGTGTGTGTGTGTGTGTGTGTGTGTGTGTGTGTGTGTGTACACGTTTTGTTTTGTTTTGATTTATTATTTTTGTCTTATGGGTTTTTGTTTGTTTTGGTTTTCATTTTGGGGTTTTTTTTAAGAGAGGGAGAAAACATGAAGTTGAGTGAGTAAGGAAGTGAAGATCTGAGAGGAATTGAAGGAGGAGAAGGAATCAAAATATATTGTGTGACAAAAATTGATTTAAAAAAGACCTTCAAGCAATCAATAAAACAAATCAGTTATCTACAGGAAAAACAATAGTTCATTCTCAAAGCTCAGTGTGCAGGGAATCACTTGCATAAAATGTGTATGTCTGGACCATGATCCCAGATAACTCCAAATAAAAAAGTTATACTTTCTCTCTCTCTCTCTCTCTCTCTCTCTCTCTCTCTCTCTCTCTCTCTCTCTCTCTCTCTCTTGTTTTGTTTTTTCGAGACAGGGTTTCTCTGGGCCGTTAAAGGTTAGGCTCACAACCAAAAGTTATACTTTTTTTTAGCTTTGCGCCTTTCCTGGAACTCACTCGGTAGTCCAGGCTGGCCTCGAACTCACAATGATCCACCTGGCTCTGCCTCCCGAGTGCTGGGATTAAAGGCGTGCGCCGCCGCCGCCACCACCACAACCCGGCAAGTTATACTTTTTAAGAATAGCAAGTATGTGTCCTAGACCATTAACATCAACGAAAATACAGACTGTTTCTCTTTTGCTCATTTCTTATGAGCAAGGTGGCTCTGTGTGGGAAACAGGGGCACTAAGTGGAAATCAGTGGTTCTCAACCTATCGGTCTGCATCCCTTTGGGGATTGAATGACCCATTCACAGGGTTCACATATCAGATATCTCTATATCAGATATTATATTACAATTAAAAACAGTAGCAAAATTACAGTTATGAAGTAGCAACAAATTTAATTTTGTGGTTGGGGGTCACCACAACATGAGCAACTCTATGAAAGGGTCGCAGTTGCAGGAAGGTTGAGAATCACTGGTCAAGAAACTAAGATGCACATGAATCACACAAAATATAGCAAAGAAGACTAGGGAACATAAACTCAAACTGAAGTGCTCCCAGTCTAGGGGTAGAATTCAAGGCGACTGTGAGTAAAGTGACTGTTGGAGCTATTTCTATTAACACTCATTAGGTCTGAAAACAAAAAGACAGTAAGAGGCTACATTGGCAGCAATCTACTGTTGCCTACAGAAGTGTGACAAATGATGGTTTATTCCTATGGTTTATTTTTTTTGACACTTATATTCAATGTTAATCTTTGTAATGGTAAGTGGAAGCATTCTATTTACACAGAGGAGTATTTTTGCCAACAAAGGCAAGAATCTACCCCACCTCATTATGAAGGATGCATTTATTTACTCAGAATAGGTATACCCTCCAAGTTCTTTTGACCTATAAGTGTTTTAATCAAATGTATGTCCTCATACCACAAACCCAAATGAGAAAGAACAAGAACAATATTAGGGAAGCCTGAATTCCTGAACATTCTGTGATTCATTAGAGTGACAATTGGCACTGGGACCTGGAAACTGAAAACCAAGTCTTGAAATTCAGGTCTTTGTTTCAGTGGCTGGCTTTCTGGTGGTTTGCAGTCCTGGATGCAATTTAGAGTGACTTGGGGAGCTTTTAAAAGTTAGCACTGCCTGAGCCTCATCCCAGACCAATAAAGTCTGAATCTCTCAAGTAGTACTTTGAAGATTAGTATCCCAAAATCTAGGCTGGGGACCAGGGTCTGTGTATTAACAAGAACTCTAGGTAAATCTCATTGTCAGTCAGCATGAAAAGTGCCATACTAATCCAGCCTAGTAATTAGCTTCAGTTTAGCAAATGATATGGCTGCTCTTTCACCTTTTGTGTTTTGTTCCTTTCTATTTAATCCCTTTTTCGTTCTTTCACCTTTCAAAGGCCATTTCCTGCACAGGAAAAAGACATTTAAAATTATGTAAACACATGGTTTTTTTAATTTTAAATCTAGTTTTCCTGCAGCAAACTAATTTGTTATACATATGTTCATACTATTTCAAAATAATTTGCCATCTACTCTTTTGTAGGTAATTGAACCATTCTCTCTCATTTATTTTCAGGAAAATTAATCTGTGAAGAATTTTAACAGTCTAATTCTCTGAGCCCTGGCCTGTTGTCAACGTATCTGAGACCTCCTCCACCTGAGAACCCGCACATCTGACAGCACTTCCCCTGCAGCCTACAGGGAGGGATGTCAACAAAGCTGTAAACAATTCATGCCTGTATTCTTATATCCTTCAAGCTTGGCATCTGGGCAGGAACATTACAATCTCCAGCCTTAGGGAAAACTGACAAAGTCAGGCAAAAGGGCTGGAAACTCAGATATGCTGAGATATACAAAAGTCTTTAGCAACTCGCCTCACAGAAGAACCCAATTAAATCTACACCATTAGTCTTCAGATCTAGCTGAATTGTGGATAAAAAGGAGCCTTTTCTCCTTCTACTAAAACAAAACAAAAAACCCTCAGAAGTCTAATATAATACCGTAAGAGATTCTTGTCTCCATACCAGTATTATAAAGCAGTTTCACCATATTTATTTATTTTCACCAGTGTAAGATTAAGAGTGCGAAAACTGACTATTTATTTACTTACTGTCTAAACTGACTAAGAAGTTCTGATAAACCTCTTTGGGAGGGGTCTGCTTGCTAGAGGCAGGGAAGCGCTACAATTGGCAATTTAGAAGACCACTCATTGCCTTCTTGCTTATACACCACTGATTTTGGTCTGTATCACATTGTTTAAACACCACCAATACATTCACAGACAGGCTAAGTGACTGTGGAATGCCTCAAGGGCAATAGAAATCAAATAGAAGCAAATATCAACTCAAGTCTTGAGTGATGACGGAGGTGCATTTTAAGTATCATGGAAACCTCACTGGGCGGGCTCATTTTCCCACTCTGGCAACAGAGGTTGACACCACTTCAGACAAGTATTCCAACCTGTACATGTATGTAGGATTATTTCTGAGTCTCCTGGCCATTCTTCTCATCCTGCTCTTCACAATGCTTCTTCGGCTCAAACATGTCATCTCACCCATCACCGAGAGCACAGAAAGTGTTCCTCAGTTCACAGATGTAGAAATGCAAAGCCGAATTCCCACTCCTTAAAGTCAAAATGATGGTGAGTCTCGGCCGATATGAGCAAACCCTGGGGGTGCTGATTCTCAGGAAGGCTTTTTTTTTTTCATGTGAGGCTTCGCATGTAACAAGCTGCTCGTGTTTTCTGTTCTTCATTCTTCATCTTGACTGTGCTTATGGGACATCTAAAAGGCTTAAGAGTCATTCTTTTTAAAGGAATACGGGAAATTGCAGCTGGTTGGGCTGGCAGGTTTCCATAGTAACCAAAGAGAGCCTGAGCCTTGAACAAACCTCAGACCACAGAAATTCATAGGCAGCAGTTGTTAAAACACAAGATCTCTGGAAGCTGCAAGAGCAAACAAGAATTTACCTTAGGATGTTCTGAGAACTCCCAAGAAATGACAGGCTTTAATTTATTACTTTAGCCCTAAAGAATTACTTCATACATAACACAGATATTTCCTGACATGGAGCTTAATCATGCCACAGGTGAATGGAAGGGATTATTAATCTTTCCTCAAAAGAACAATGCTTTAATCATCATAGGCCATCAGGTTTCTCCCAAATGAAAGAGATTTAAAGAACCTTTTATTATTTAAAGAGAAATTTTGCAGAAAGTTTCTGGTGAGTGAGAAAAATGTGCATATTATATCTGTGTTATTACTATTACTGGACCTTTAAAAATGCAGATAATGGCAGATGTATTACTACAATCTGGGACAATGAGCTGCCTCCAAATCAAAGAAAAATTAAGTCAAACTTTTCTCATAAGGATTTCTACATTATACAAGCAGCTTCCGTGTCTTTGACTCCCTCCTTCTCGAAAACCAGAATTGAGTTGCACATAAATATGAACTTGATTTGAAGGCTGACTTGGCAAAGAAGACACAAGTGTATTTAAAAGCAGAAATGAAACGATCTTGGGATTCTGTTACTAAGTGATTGTGACTTTGACCAAAACATGTCAGCTTTCTGGGTCTCGGATTTTTCTTGTTGAAAACTGTTCAGAGAGCTATTTCATTATGACTTTTCAGATATGAATATAAGACACACACAGACTAAAGGGGATAGGACTAAAAGTTACCCTGCAACAAGTTCTTAATAAGATCTATGTCCTCAAATGTCACATTTGTCTTTCCCAGAAAATGCTCCTTCTTTCCTTATCCCTGCCAAAAACTGAAGTGTTTCACTTACTATCTATAAGAGAAATATATTTTGAAATTTTCCATTCTCATGAGTAGCTCTGGTGTGCCAGTAATGGATAATTTAATTTAAAAAAAAAACTTGACTTTTCAAAGTGAAACCAAAGGAAACAAGTGGCGTTTACAAATTAGAAGTTGCAAAATTGGTCATATTCTTGCCGCCAAAGAAATGGTATACCTGTCTTAGAACTTTACCTGCTCACAAACACAAAAAATAGTTGCCCCTTGTAATTAAAGCATTGTCATTAAATTTCATGGAATCCCCCTTGGGAACTGAGGTGGTTGTGCAAAAATGGAATGGATGTGAAATTCATGGCACCTGTGCCAGGCATATAGTTCTCTATAGTCTGCAACCAATTTAGATCGGCCCCTTTACTATGATCTAAATCTAGCACGGTGGTGAAATTCCCAAGTGCTTTCTACTTTTATACATAGTCATTTGCCAATGCTCCCCTCTCCAAGGGGCTGCACAGCATGAAATCCCCACATGCAGAGCTAAACTTAGCAGCCAGGCTGACTGCCACACCTGTTACAACTGTGTACTGTCAGAGATAGCAGCTGCATTCTGCACCATTCAGAAGAAATTAGCAGGTAGCCTCAGACTTGGATAGGACTTTGGACTTTATATTTTCCAAAATGCAAAGTCACTCTTATAGAAATACATATTGGTGGTTTAAGTTGTGTCTATATTCAATAATTAGACTCCACGGACTTTTTTTTAATGTTTTACTCTTAACCATACATGGGCTTCCCCAAGGAGGGCAATATACCCAAGAACTTAAGGACGCAGGTATCCTGTCATTCCAGGTTCTCCTTTTTGTGCCCACAGTATTTGAATGCACTTTACCATAGAGAAGTCAGTGGCTGGATAAATATTGGATCTGGCTATACTTTCAACAGCAGTGAACAGCAAGCTCCTCAATACTTTGTTGCTGAAGCTAATGGAGACACAGCCTTCCCATTACCTAACCACCCCAACCCAAATTGCATAATATTAAAACTGCTTTGGAAGTACTACCTTGGGTGATGATTCCTAATTTATGATCAGGTTGCTCACCAGGAAAACAACCACGCTCTTTCATCACAACAACTCCTGTGGGATCCACGTCTTAACTGAGCATGAACCAAGGCACACAGCAGAGATTACACCAAAATAGCAACATAATCCACTACAGTTTCCAGTGATATAAGATAAATGGAAATGCATTTAAGCAGATGTGTCATTATGGTAACTCACATGGTATTTAATGTTTAAGAAAATACACTGAATGTTTTCATGACAGCGAAGGAAAAAAGTCTCCATTTCTATTAAGTATGCATATCCTTGAATGTATTAATTAGCATATTACTGCTTTAAAAGTCAGCTGTAATAACCAATGGGCATAATTTGAATTTATTTTTCTGTGCAAAATACAGACTTGACAATTCCCTGTCCCACCCCATTCTTCCTCAAATTGCATGTGAGCTGGATATGAACAGGTAGGTCATTTACATGTATGTATACTCTATTTTAACAAAAAAATTTTCATTTTTATTGGATCATATATATATAAAAATGCTTATATATCAACAATTTCCTGCAATGTGATTTAATACAAAGACCACATGAATTTTCCAAAATAGTATACATTAATATGGGCACTACTAAAGATATACAATTGTATGTATTTCAGAATCATTAGTCATATGAAACAAGTCGTATTGCAAAGGGTTATGCATCATATTTTGGACAACAAATGTCAATGTTAAACAAGTAAAGATGGATTTATCCAGTCTAACCTATCTATCCACGACAAATTAAAAATTTTGGACTTCAATACCTAATTTTGAATGTGTAGATCCCACCATACTTGCTAAGTAGGTATAAGTGGTCCATTTAATACATTTAAATGGTTTTATATTAAGTAATACATTCTATTCACCTGCATTTGTACAAAATAACTTTGTTTTTTACAAAAATGAATAATTGTATGTGAAAATTGGGAATTCTTTGCTTTTAACTCATTTATATTTGAATTAGATTCATATTGTGTTCAAATGGAATCATATTTATATTAATATTCAGCATGTCACGTTGATCCCTGGATAATAAACGCTGACTCTTTTGTTGCTGTTAACAAATGTTTGTTGTCTAAAGATGTAAATTGCATTGCATTAGCTTCTTCATTGCAATATAAATTGTAATAACTGCTACAAATTTGTGGTACTTATCATTTGGAGGTCTCATTATTATTCTGTATTTACTAACCTCTCAGCTTTCATTCTTTCCCAACTTGCAAACTGATGGTCAAACTTGTTTATTTAGCCCTAAAATGAAAAAAAATCAAATAACATTCAACTACCAATTAGAATAAATGTGAAGGATGAGTGAGATCAGGCATCTGAAATGACAATATAATCTCTCTCTCTCTCTCTCTCTCTCTCTCTCTCTCTCTCTCTCTCTCTCACACACACACACACACACACACACACACACACACACACACACACACCAATGGGATATTTTTCCTTAAAAAATTGATTTGTCTATGTTGCATGCATAAGTAGTTTGTCAGCATGTATGCATGTACACCATGTGTATGCCTGGTACCCTCGGAGGTCACTGGAACTGAAGTTAGGAATGGTTGTGAGCTGCCAGATGGGTGCCAGAAATCCAACCTGAGTCCTCTACAAGGACAAGTGTTCTTAATTCCTGAGCCATCAATCCAAGCCAATAGGTTACATTTTAAATGGCTCTTCCATTTTGTACTTTCATTTGACCCCCACAGCATAATGAATAATGAGTAGAGAAGGGATTCAGTCTATTTGACAAGACAGCACAGGAGACGAGGGAGATTTGTAAGCTATTCATAGTTCTACAGAGACAAAATCACAACTGCACTGCAACTCATTGTACTTCTACTTTAGTATTCTCCCCATGCTTTGCTTTGTGAGTACTAAATACGCATTTCAAATACATTCATTCTATAACACAACTATGCCCTAGCAATGATTAATTCTCCATCCAAAGTAACCCAAAGCAAATAATTACAATTCTGCCCCTTGTTTTAAATAGTCTTATGTATCCCAGAGTGACCTCAAACTCACTATGTAGCAAGAGAGGACCTGAAACTTCTTTATTATTCTTTTAGCTTTTATTGATTCTTTGTGGATTTCACATCATGCATCCTGATCCCACTTATCTCTCTGTCCCCTTGCATCTGCCCTCTGCCCTTGCAACCCCCAAAACAAAACAAAATTTAAAAGAAAAACCAAACCAAACAAACAAAACAACACACACACACACACAAAAAGAAGAATCTCGGTGTGAAAGCTGTAGTGTTGCCCTGTGAGTCACATAATTTTCTCTTTAGTCCATTCATCTTTACTTGTGTTCATTTCTATGAGTCTTTGGTCTGGTTCAAGCCCTCTGGCTTCTGCTACACTATTGATAATGGGCATCTCCCTAGGGCTCCTCTTGGATACCCTGTTGTTGTCCTGTGTCCTGGAGATCCTGCTGATTTGGATCTGTAGGTTTGTCCCCTTCACATGCTCCAACATGCTTCACATGCTCATGGTTGAGGTGGATGTTGGGTGGGTTAACTCATACCCCTGGCTCTGGGCCTCATGGTAGCTGCCAGCTTTCCCTCATTGTCACTATCCAGGCAGGCTCTACAGCACTGCCTCAGGTAGCTCACTCAATACAGCCTGCAGCAAGGAGCTGGACCAGTTCTGCTCTCAGGCCCTAGGGTCCAGCTCACCCACACTCACACCACCAGGGCCGGCTCTATTGCTTTGCCCAGGGCAGGTGCAGGGCCCCCTCTCCTGATTGTTATAGGGGGAATATGAGGGAGATACAGGGTCAGTTCTCCTGCTCTCAGGCCTCAGGGCTAGCTTACCTGTGCTCCCTCCAACAGGGTTAGCTCTAGTGTGCTGCCCAGGTGAAGTGCACTCCTGTGGTGAGGCATGGGGTCATCTTTCCTAAGTGTGGAGATCAGCTCTCCCTTGAAGGGTGGGACCAGCTCTCCTACTGCACTATCCAGCTATCCTAGGGCCAGCGAAGGGCAGGGGCAGCTCAGCACAGCCCTCGGACTTCAACCGGCATGGTTCTTATGAGCCCTTGTGGTAACTTGGATCATGGACATCAACACAGACCCCAGCTGCAGCAGGACCATGAGACATGGCCCTCGGCAGCAGCTCTAGTCCAGACATCACCATGAACCTGGTGGTAGCACAGGCCATTTAGATCAGTATGGCGCTGGTAGCAACATGGTCTCAAATGGCTGATCAGACACTGGGCATCTGCAGAGCCCTCCGTGGTAACAGCAGTCATGGACACCACCCCAGATCCCGGCTGCTGCAGGGTCACAGACACAGAATGTAGGCATCAGGACCTGGAACTTCTTATCCTCTTGCTTCCACCTGCCCACTGCAAAAAGTATACCACTGTACCTGTTTTGTGCATTGCTGGGTATCAAACATGGGGCTTCATGCATGCTAGGCAAGCATTCTAACAATTGAGTTACATCTGTGGCCCCTGCCATCTCTTAAAATAATTTTGTAACTGCAGTTAAGACTCTTTACCAGTTTGTGGGAAAGTTTGCACAAAAGCAGACCCTATACTTTTAATTTGCATGTATGAAAGGAATGGGCAGAAATATGCTAGGATTGTAAACTATAGTGCAAACCCCAGTTTTCTGGTGTTTGATTGACTATTCACAATCAATGCAAGTTCCTTATATATGTGACTGTTTTCTCTTCCCTCCCCCATTCCAGAAATGAGAACACTTCCTCTTAGGTGTAAATGGTGTTATTTAAAATTGTAGAGGGTTTCAAGTGTAACATCACTTGTGATCCATGATAAATGCTATAACACTGAAACAGAAATAATTACTAACTAGACAAGTTTCCCCTAGTCACCCATAAAGAATGAGCTAAATAGATGCTTTCATCATTCTGAAAAAATTCTTTCTCCAAAGAAATGGTTATTATAGATATTAGAATTGATTATTCTGAAAAATTATTTCTCCAAAGACATAGTCACTATAGACATTAGAATTGACTGCAAATTATCATTTTACCTTCCAAAATCCTACCTGCACATAGTTGTCAATGAAAAGTTTACAAACTTGAAGGAAAAACTTCTCAGTTCCCACTTTGACTATGATGATGGGAGATGAAGACTGGATATGTAGAATAGAAATAAATATAGGTGGAGACATTTTGAAGAATAACGAGTGATTTTTGAGCTCCTAATTCATTTTCTTTTTTTGTTTTTTTTTTTTGTTTTTGTTTTTGTTTTTTGTTTTTGTTTTTTCGAGACAGGGTTTCTCTGTGTAGCTTTGCGCCTTTCCTGGAACTCACTTGGTAGCCCAGGCTGGCCTCGAACTCACAGAGATCCGCCTGCCTCTGCCTCCCGAGTGCTGGGATTAAAGGTGTGCGCCACCACCGCCCGGCTCCTAATTCATTTTCATATGAAGCATTTATTCATTAAATCACATATGATATGGAGGAGAAAGCAGATTACACAATGCAGAGATGTCAAGTATGCAATGAAAATGTTTCTGGACTGGGGCTGTGACCAGTGGCCTGCCTAGCACAAAGGAAGCCCTGGTTTCAATCATGAGTACTGCATAACGCTGGACATGGTGTCTCACACATAAAATCACAACACTCCAGACCAGACATAGAGGTATGAGGATCAGGAGATCAAGGTCATCCATCCTAAGCTGCAAAGCAGGTTTGAGTCAATCCTAGGATACAAGATATGCTATCTCAAAAAAAATTAAGTGTTTACAACCTGTAAAAAAATAAAAATAAGAAATTTAAAACATCTGTAATCTGAATAAATCACTCATTCATCTCCTCATTTATTCATATACAGTCTAACCTGGAAAAGAGACTGGTGTTTGTAGGGCTTTATGGGCAATGCTCTCCATTTTTTAAATTTTATTGTAAGTTTAGGGAATCGTACTATGGAAGCACAACTGACAATGGAATGAAGAAGAGCAAATCGGACCAATGGAGACATTCTCAAGTGACTTATGATAAAGATAAGATCAACATTACTTGCAAGTGAAGGACATAAGTAGGATAAGAAAGAGTAAGGTTTGACAAGGGTCGAATGGCCTTATTCGCTTAGATGGAAAAACACAGGTCAAAGGGGAGAGTAATTCAATTTGGGACATGCTTAGTTTGAAAACATTTGAAGCACTAAATTGCAGACATTAAACAGGCAGTTGAATAACGGGTCCAGAACTCAGAAAAAGGAGTTTAACTGTACAAACAAATTTAGCAAGTGTTATTGGATGTGATCACCCAGGAAGCATTGGTCGTACACACCAAAGAAAGAATGACAGTAGTGTAACATCGAATGTGCCCACATATGCTCCTCCTTTGGTTTTGGAATGTTAGTCACATGTTTAGCAATGTAAGGGGAAATACGAGCTTTAAGCATTCTCAACCTGAGGTAGTTTGAAACACAGAAGTAGAAGAGTGCCTCACAGCCAAGATGTCAAGCTGGGAGAACAAATGCAGACTCTACATGCGAAGGTTAGGAACAGAAGATCAAGGAAATGGCTCGGTGGATAAAGTATTTGCCACGCAAGCATGAGGACCTGAGCTTGCACCCCAGCACACTTGTAAAAAGCTGGGTATGATGGCATGTACCTCGAATTTCAGCACTAGAGATCCAGAGACAGGAGGATCCCTGTGACTTTCTGACCAGTCAGTCTAGCCAGTTGGTGAGCGTCAGGTTCAGTAAGAGACTGTCTCATAGTGAAAGAGTAATTAAAGGAAATACCCAACGCTGACATCTAACTTTCTCACATACAGGCATATGTGCATGTGTAACCACTTACATATAGACACACACACACACACACACACACACACACACAGTGTGGTGGTATTCTAATTGTACTGAAATGTGATTTTGATTGTATGTTAATAAATAAAGTTGCCCGGGGGTCAGAGCTATTAGAGCCATAGACAGAGTGTGGCGGTGGTGGCACACGCCTTTAATCCCATAGATCTCAGTGTGTTCAGGGATACAGCCAGCATTGGAGACATATGCCTTTAAGACCTAGGGGGCTGTACATACAGACAGTGGCGAGGCAGTCACGTGTTTGGGTTTACAACCAATGAGAAGGCAGAAAAGACGAACAGACAGGATATAGCTCTCTTTCGGGAAGCTGGGACACCGCAGGAGGAAGGGTGAGATTTTAGCTCTGAGCTCTGACCTCTCGGCTTTCTCTTTTACATTGTTTCTGTATTTCTTATTTAATAAGATTGTTGGTTACATCTACACACACAGTTTATGCACGCAATCATAAATAATAGAGAAATGGTCAGGATGCAGAGAACAACTGACTGTAGGGTGCCCGCTCCAATTGATAACATCTACAACACAACCCACTTAAGGCTCAGGCAATGGTGACTGAAAGACTGTATGAACCCGAAGACCAGGAAGTCTCCTGCAAAATTGTGTCTTCTAGATATGACAGGGAATCTTAACAATACAAGTTCCTAAGTAAAACCTGAACAAAGACAATATCAAATGGCAACCCAATATAGACAGGGAATTTTTCATGGGGCGATACACCCACATGAGGAGATACAAGCAATTAATGACTTCTGATAAATGGAGAATTAGTCTTCCCCAAGGAAGAGCCCCCTAATTGTTTATCCAATACCAAATGGTCGACCCCCAAATCATGTACATACAAACAATACTAAAAGAACTCAACAGAGCCAGGTGGTGGTGGTGCACACCTTTAATTCCGGCACTAGGGAGGAAGAAGCAGGAAGATCTCTGAGTTTGAGGCAAGACTTGTCTACAGAGTGAGTTCTAGAACAGCCAGCGATACACAGAGAAACCCTGTTCCAGAAAAAAAAAGAAAGAAAAGAAAAACAAGAGCTCAGCAGATTTTACATAAAGAAAAAGAGGCCATAAATTTGAAAGGGATCAAGGGTGATGTGCAAATAGTTGGAGGGAAGAAAGGGAAGGGGAAATCACGTAATTGTATTTTAATTTAAAATTAAATAATTTTTAAAGATGAGAGAAGTGTCAACAGAGGGACTATTTGAAAAGGATAAAACAGAACTATGAAACCAAATGAAATGGCAAAAAAAAAAACCCAAGAGACTAGTGCAATAGAGAGATATTATCACACATAGGCTTGTAGAGGGCAGGTTTGAGAAAACAAAACAGGTAAGTTGGACCCCAAAACAGCAAAATATATGAAGATTTGGAGGACAAATTATGAATGTCGTAAAATTAGGAACATTGATTCAAATGAAAATAAAGGAAACAAAACTTTTTACACCCAACCTTAGATTCTAAACCTCATTAGATGCTGGAGAAAGGCTAATGTCTATAGGCTAAGCCTTTAAAAACTCAACATTTCAAGTTATCAAAGCATCCACATTGAAGTTGTAGAAACATGGCCTGCATAATTTCAAAAGATAAAACTACAGCCAGAATATCAAATGTAAAGGGAAATGATTTAAGTTCATTTAAGTTCATTGTGTTTCCAGTAACATGAATTTCCAGTCATATAAGGCAGGATTGCAAAGTAAAATATTATTTAAATGGAGATTAGTTATCATTTTTATCAGAGATAACAATGAGGACCAGAGTATAATTACTGGGACTGGAGAAATGGTTGTGTGGTTAAGTCTCAATGGTTAAGAGAGCATAGTAATCTTACAGAGGACCTGAGTTCAGTTTACAGAATCCATATTAGGTGGCTCACAACCTCCTGCAACACCAGCTCCAGGAGATCTGACAGCCTTTTGTGGCTTCCTCAGGCAGGCACCTGTGCATATGTGCACAAACCCACAAATATATAACTTAAAAAATAAAACCTTTTAATATAATTACTAATATATTTTGTCTCAAGTTCTGCTTAATATCTTCCTTGGATTTTTTTTTTTAGTATAAATTTAACAAAAGCCTGAATTGTAGCCATTACTATCACCCCATTTTATCTATGGGACATTGAGGTTTATAAATCTTAAACAACTTGCCCCAGGTCCCAAAGCAAATAAGTGCCACTAAGCTGTCGTTCCCATCTGCAGACAACTGCTACCATCATGGTGCACTGCCTAGTATATGCTGCAGGAGTTATTCATATATTGGCTAAAAAGCTAATCAAATGAGTCATAGAACTTCTCAGATTCTGTCTGTGTTCGTGAACATATGCATCTACATGAATACAGTATATACCTATACCGCTCTACCCATAAAACACACATGTATGTATATATCTATACCACACATAGAATATATATACAAATATGTGTGTGTATATATCTATGTGTACAAATACATGTATTTATGTATATATTGTATGTATGCATATATGCGGATAAAGAGGGAGAGAGAAACAATACTATACAAAGAAACTCTCATTCAAGGAAAAAGTGAGTAAAATATGGCCCCTTGGGGATGTTGTTGGTTGTTTTTACTCTTTGACTCTTTTTGGAGTCCTGCCACCCAGCTCCCAAATAAATATACACAGAGACTTATTATTACTTATGAAATGCCCAGTCTTAGCTTGGCTTATTTCTACCCAGATTTTTGTAACTTAAATTATCCCATCTACCTTTTGCCTCTGGGCTTTTATCTTTACTTCTTACTCTGTGGCTTGCTGTGTAGCTGGGTAACTGTCCCCTAGAGTCCTCCTCCTCTCACTGCTAGATCTTCTCTTCTCAGATTTCTATTTCTATTTGTTCTCCCTGCCTGCTAGCCCTATCTGTCCTTTCTCCGGGCTTGCTATTGACCATTCAGCTCTTTATTAGACCTATCAGGTGTTTTAGACAGGCAAAGTAACACAGCTTCACAGAGTTAAACAAATGCAACATAAAAGAATGCAACACATCTTTGCATCATTAAACAAATGTCCCACAGTATAAACACATGTAGCACATCTTCAAATAATATTCTACAACATGTGTAGAAGGATTTCATTATTACATTTTCATATAGACTTTATTTTTGTTGACCTTCTTCCCTCACTGCCTTCCACAAACTCCCTGCTGTGTCCTGTTGGTCCCCTTCCCTTGACTAGTCTCCCATCTGCTCTCAGGTCACATATATTTAACTTTTTATCTTCCTCTCCCCAACCCTCTCTTAAGTCCTCTGATCCCCTTCTCACAGGCCCCTTTCAGTTGTATGATCTATACTGATATACATAGACTATACATATGAAAAAAATTAAATTACTAGGTCTGCATATGAAAGAAAATGTGGCATTTGTCTTTCTGAGTCTTGGATACTCAGCTTAAGATAATAATTTCAAGACATGTCACTTTAAGTGCAAAATGATATCTTTTTTAAAAGGCAGATTAAATCTTTGTATATGAAGCAAAACACTTTAAAATACGAAATGTCTTAAGCTTATAGAAAAATACAAAGAACTATTAAGAAAACAAAGGAATTTCCTATAAATCCATTAGTACACCTTGGCATGCCTGAAACATTTTTCCCTGTTTGCTTCAGTTTTTTTTTAAAGAAATACGAATTACAGTCAGAGTAGAAGCTTCTGTGCACGTCCCTATGAGCCTAGTCCTCTGCTCTAGAGGTAAAACTGAGAATTAAAACATCTACCTTCTTTCTCAGGTTAGCTACTGACACTGAGATTCCTTACCCTTAGACTCCAATATACCTTCCATAAACATTAAAAGAAGACTCTTGTCCAGAAAGATGGTTTGATTTTTCATTATAGGAATTTCCCCCAAAGACTCATCAACTTTTCCTTGAAGATGTCAATTTCTCCTTTGGTTATATACCCAAAGTGCCATGTATTTACTCTCATATGTGGAATCTACATTTATATTTGTGTATGTATATAAATGTGTATAGAAATATATATGTAATTCATATATTATTCATTTATATATGTGTGTTATTTAATGTATGTGTGTTTATAAGTTTTGAAACTGAAAAGGGGGTCATAGAGTGAAGAAGTAGAGCTTAAGGAAGGTGGGGCATAGGGAGTGTAATAGAATACATAAAATAAGAAAATAGAATCAACTTGTAGCTTTCTTGCTGTTGATATAATAAAACACTATGACCAAAGTATTTTGTTTTGTTTTTCTCAGTTTTCAATTGTAGCCCACCATGAAGGGAAGGCAGGGTAGGAGTTCACAGGAGCAACCTGGAGGCAGGAGCTGAAGTAGAGACTCACTTACTGGCTTGCTCAGCCTGTTTTTTTCTATAACCCAGGACCACTTGCCCAGGAATGGCACCATCCACAGGGGTGTGGGCCCTCCCATGTCAATCATTAATCAAGAAAATGCTTCACAGACTTGTCCACAGGTCAAATTGATGGAAGAATTTTTTTCAATAGAGGTTCCTCTTCCCGGATGTGTTGCAGTTCTGACTCTACCAACCCGGGTACCCTTGGGGGCAGGGGTGAGAAGATGCGGAGTCTGGGAGGTTACAAGCAAGCTCATTTATTAAACAAAGGGCTGAAGTATTTATGTGTGGGCTGTTTGGTGGGATTTTCTTCTATGGCTATTGTGGCATTTCTTGATTTAGCCCTGGGCCTTATGTCAGCAGTTGTCATCTTGGGGGTCCTGTCTCGGGCTCCTCTGGGTCAAGGCGCTACTGTGCATGTCACACTTGAGGCTTAGCTGGTTCACCTGGCATGTGAGCCTTATCTGCCTCATTGATGAACCTACTTGTGTCAAGTTGACAAAAACTGAGCAGCACATAAGGATGGACTGGAGTAAGGCTGAAAGAAAGTAGCAGGTAAAGAGAAAGGGAACCAATGAAAACAAATGCCACCTTGGGGGGGTGGTCAAGTCTTTCATGAGGCTACATGTGAACTCTTAACACAGCACTGCATCCCCATCTAAAAATGCCTTTTGACAAAACTTTCAATTCCCAATAAATCCTGGCCTTGTCTTTCTCCCTCTGAGATTCTACCAACACTTAGGGAATTGATGTTCTTTGTCACCAGAGAGAGTAAACAAACCAGACAACAGGTTCTGTTGATGATATCACTGTTCTCAGCTTGGTGCTTGTCACGACAAAATGTAATTTGATTTGTTTCATTATATATGATGCATTAAAACATGCATGTTTTAAATAATATAAATGGATCATAATGCACATATCCTCCGCAACTTATTATGATAATGATTGCTTATTAAGCTTGAGATCATCACCATTAATTTTTACTGTTATATATCACTGAATAAATATACCACAATTGTTTTATCCATTTTCTTGGATACATGTTTTATCACATTAATAGAGCTGCGTGAGGTTTTGTTAGTCAGTCCTTGTCAGTACACAGTTTTTCACTTGCTTATGTAAAGTAAACAGGTTTTGTCACACGGACATGCATCTTACAAGTGGAAGATCAGTTGGACTTTGTGGTGCTTCATAATAGTTTGAATGTAACTGGCTCCCACAGGCTTGTAGGGAGTAGCACTATTAGGAGGTGTGGACTTGTTGGAGTAGGTGTGGCCTTGTTGGAGAAGTGTGTCATCTAGGGCGGGCTTTGAGGTCTCCTATGCTCAAACCAGGACCAGTGGCTCATTCTTCCTGCTTCTTGCAAATCAAGATGTAGAACTCTCCACTCCTTCTCCAGCACATATCTGACTGCATGCCACCATGCTTCCCACCATGATGACAAGGGACTAAACCTCTGAACTTGTAAGCCAGCCCAAATTAAATGTTTTCCTTTATAATAGTTGCCATGGTCATGGTGTCTCTTCACAGCAATAGAAACCCTAAGACTTAGATTTCTTATTTTCCTTTAATATAATGTTTTAATTGATGTGTTCAGCCCATTTACATTTACAGAGATTGTCAATTGATTTGCATTTTTTTTCTTGTTTTTTCTCCCCTCTTGCACTATTTCCAGTTGCTTGAAATTTTCATCTGATTCTTACAGTATTGTTTGATAAATTAGATATTCAATCTCTATAATCTTTGTGAATAATTTTAAGCATTCAGATATTTATGATACCCAATGTAAAGGACAAAGTTCTTTCAGGTGTATCATCTCCTCTTTGTTGTTTGGTTTGGTATGTTTTGAGGCAGGGTTACATGTATCAGAGGAACTAATCCCACTTCTCATGTCTTCAGATTACAGGTGTGTGCAACCATGCCTAGTTTATGTGCTGCTAGGGATAAAACACGGGGCTTCATGTATACTAGGCAAGCACTCTACCAACTAAGACATACTCCCAGCCTTAAGCAAAGCTGGCCTTGAACACATGATTCTTCTGCCGCATCCTCTTCAGCACTTGCCAACCAGCACATACCACCACAACCATCTTGGTCTTGTCTTTGTTGTTTGTTTTGCTCTCTTGTTTGCTTTTTTAGTTTTGAGTTTATACGATAAATACATTTTCCCTTGCCTCCCTCAAGACTCTCCCCTCTTTGCTTTTCTTTCAAATTCATGGACTCTTTTTGTTGTTATTGTATGCATATATGTATGTACATATATAGTCCTAAATACAACCTGCTTAGTTTGTGTTATGTTGCTCATATGTATGTTTCCAGGGCTGCCCATTTGGCATTGGAGAACTAATTGCTCTTCCCTGGTTTTTGCTCTCATTATTTCCATTTTTAATTTCTTTATTTTTAAATTTATATTATTATTGAATGAGAGGGGTACATGTGTGCCATGACACATGACCAGAAGTCAGAGGATTGTTTTGGAAAGCTAGTTCTCTCCTCTTACTGTGGGTTTTAGGGACTGCACTCAGACTGTCAGGCTTGCATGACAAGAGTTTTTACTCTCTGAGCCATCCAATTTTCATTTTTTGTTTCATTTTTTATTTAATTTCTGATTTTGCTGAAATGGTGAATGAATTCACGTTGAAAATACACTCCTGACTAAAATAAAATTCTACAGAAACTGAATATGTTTTACAATTACATAAAAAGAAATACATTTTTGAATAGTCATTTCTAGCTACATGTGCCTATAGAGGATTCAAAATGTAACCATTTCAAATTGAAATGCATATGGGCTTTCAAAAACTCTAAACTAGATCATTCATAGTTTGCATACCTATTACATATTGAATGCTATAATTTTTATATATTGGATAAAATACATTAGTTGAACTTATATAAACTTTTTCTAGGTTTATAAAGTGGCTAATAAAAATATAAATTTCACATGTGACTTGTTGGGGAGGTCACATACAATTTTACGTGTTTTTTAACATGTCTGTCATGAAATGATTTAAACAGCTGAGTATGGTGGATCTTATTTCAGTACTCAAGAAATGGAATTAGGAAGACCAGAAGTTCAAGATCACCCTTATATATGGAGTATGAAGAAATAGTGGTGAATGTCTAAATAATTACACTAAGGATAATAAAACAAACCAAATAAAACACGTTACTAAGATTCCGTTTATGCAAAATCATACAAGAAATAAATCTGTAAGGAAGGAAAGCAGATCATTGTTTACTTGATGATGAATTGTGATAATTAATCTTAATTACCAACTTGAGTGGATTTAAAATCACCTAGGAAGCACACCTCTGGACATGTCTGTGGCAGTATTTCCAGAGAAATTTAGCTGAGGAGGAAATTTCCACATTGAATGTGAACAGCACCATCCCATGGCCCAGGATCCCATACTGAATAAGAGAGAGAAAATGACAAAATGACCTAAGTTCCAGCATTCATCTCTTTCTTTCCTAACTGAGGGCATAATGTGACTCTGTGCCTCAGGCTGCCACTGCTATGTCTTTCACTGCCATGATGGACTATGTACCCTCAAACCATAAGCTAATATAAATCCTTCCTTTCTTAAGTTGCTTTGGACAGATAGTTTGTCATGGCAACACTAAAAGTAACAAACACATGGACCAAATAGAGAGTTCAAGACAATTACTTCTTAGGGTGGTAGATATATTTACTATCCTGATGATAAGGTTGATTTTTATTACAGTTAAAACAAGCATGATGGTTAAATAGAATGCTGGGGTTAAAAGCTTGAGGTTGGAAACACAGAGGAAGCTAAAAAGAAGGATTTCAGATAAGTAGGAGATAGCTGACCTGACTAGCTAAGAAAAAGAATAGTGCTCTAGAACAATGATAAAGTTATGGCCATGCTTCGGGCAGATTTTGCAAAGTCCATGAAGAGCACATTCAAGTCATCATTGCCCTTGCTCTTAGTAAACAGCTCAGTCTTCTGAGTAGATACACTTGTACACATAGTCTTGCATATAAGTGTAAGAGACTACATGGTATTTAAGGATAACTCCTGAAAAAGCCTCTGCCTGTTCCAGGAAGGAGAACACCACAGACCACCTCAGGTGGAAGGGAGGGGTAGCCCCTCTGAGTCGGTATAGGACACTCCTAGACACCAAATTCTCAGCACAAAGGAGATTTATAACCTGGAAGGGAAAAGTGGAGGTAGAGGGATGGAAAGCTGGGGTGTGGGGGGTTGCTGCCTCTGGATCAGGCTAAGGCAGACAGCAAGCAGCAACAGCAGCAGGTGTTTTTTTTTGTGTGTGTGTGTGTGTGTGTGTGTGTGTGTGTTGTTTGGTTTTGTTTTGGGGGTTTGTTTTGTTTTGCAGGAGTTTTTAAGGAGGAAAGGGGGAAGCCTATGCTAGAGTGAGTTGGTAAATCCTGCTTGGACATGTTAGACAAATGAATTTTGATTACTGGATCTTGGTGTTTTGTCTCAGGAATGAGTCGGTAGCCAAATAAGAGAATGGATCTTGAGGCCTAGCTTTAGGAATGTAGTCTAACGGTTTTTAGCAAGGGAAAGAGAAGGGTAAAAGGCAAAACCTGTCAACACTATGATTGCCATGTGTGAGCCTCCCAGAGCCCTTCACCAGGCAGAGGCAAGGAGAAGAGTAGTAAGCTGTGTGATTCCAGATACCAGATGCAGCCTCTCCCACTGCCACTCAGTTCAGTCTCCCTCCCTCCAGAGGGTGGACTTTGCTTTTGCTCCTTACCTGTTAAAATAAACCTTGATTATTTGCTTGCTCTAACCTATGCTCTGAATGAGTCCTGCTCCTTCAGGAGTACAATAGCTGAGGCTGTGATTACAGGGATTAGAGGAGGAGGCATCTCACCTCATCAACAAGAGTTTTCTGAAACTGCACACACAAACACAACTTACCAAATGGCACTTTATTTTATTTTTTATTTAACTAATGTATTTATTTTCCATCCAGACTGCAGCCTCTCCTCCCTCCTCTCCTCCTACTCCCTTTCCCCACCGCCTTTCCGCTCCCCCCCCCACTTCACCCCTCCTGTATCTGCTCAGAAAGGGACAGGCCTCCCATAGGCATCAGCAAAGCATGGAACTGCACCTTGGAACTGCACTTTAAATACATGCAATTCTAAAGCAGAAAGTTTTTCTCAGATATCTGGTGATACTTAACTGAATATCCAATTTTAGGAAGAAGGTCCTTAAAAAGAAGGGAACACTCTCCTCGACTGCTTGCAAAGTCCCTTCCATTTCTGTATTATATCAGTAGATTGTCATTTCCCTCAAGAAAAAAAAGAAAGAGGAGCAACAGGTCAAGGCCAGACTCTGCTACATAGGGAGTTTGAGGCCGGCCTAGGCTGCATGATACCCTGTCTCAAAAACTAAACAAAGAAACAACAGATTGGTTCATCTCCTTATCTAGGCGCACTACTTGTCCTGATCCCTCCTACTAGAAACTCATTTCCATTTCCCCCTCATGATCCCAGTGGTACTGATTGCTTACATTCTTGCACTATTACCTGCATTACAATCCTCTCCTTTGCATGCAAAAGATCCTTGAGGAAGGAATTTATTTCTGCATCCTCACTGACTAACACAAAACCTGGCACATGAGTAGATACTAACACTGGATAATTAACTGCATGGCAAAATATCAAACTCTTGGGGCTAGAGACGTGGTTCAGGGGTTAGGAGCTCTCGCGGCTTCTCTAGAGGTTCAGTTCCCAGCACCCACATGACAGACAACCTATAACCATCCATAACTCCAGTTCCAAGGGTCCCAGCACACTCTTCTGGCTTCTGTGGACACTGAGTATATGTGACGCATAGAAATACAATATATGTGATGCATAGAAATACAAGCAGGCAAAACACTTATATGCATAAAAAATTAATACAGCTTTTAAAAAATCTTTTAAATCTTCCTTCTGTATTGTATTTCCTCTAACACTTATGGCTGAATTTTCTCAGGGGCAAGGCCAAAGTCCATGCCCTGGCCCAGCTACTCTATTCTTCCATGATGGAATTAATTTTGGTTATCCCTACAGAAAGACAGATTTAGGAGGCGTTTTAGTTGTCAATACTGAGAAAGGAGCAGCAAGGACAACACCTCAGTGTTAGTATCACATTTAAGCTACATTTGAGGTGTGGTTGGTGCTGGTGTTTGGATGTAAGGGTGATAGAATCTAGAGCTGTCTGCATGCTAGACATGCAAGCCACCATTGAGATACACCCCAAGCCCCTTGTCTTTTTGAGACAGGGTGTTGTTAGTCATCTCACAGATTGGTCTCCAACTCACAAATCCCCTGCCTAAGCCTCTCAAGTGCTGGGAGTGGAGGCGTGACTGTAATTTGTATATTCTCTTAGTTTTACCTCACAGTTCAAAGGTTGAATTAAGAAAGTTTCTACTTCAGTTGAGCCTAAATGTGAGATTTTACTTTATATGTACAAAAGATAAACATAATAAATTTAGAATATGACAATTCTTTCTAGCCTATGTTCCTAGTACCACTTTAAAATCTTTTGTTTTATTATAGAAATTAGAAGGTATCATTTTGAGAACTCTGCATGGTAACTTTACACCTGTAATGCCAGCACTCAACATGCTGGGACAGGAAAATCAGGAGTTGAAAGCCAGTCTGGGTTACACAGTGAGTTCAAAGCAAGACAGGGCTACATAGTGACATCCAGGCCAGCTACATGACACCATTTCTCTAAGTAAGTAAGTAGGTATGCTGGCTAGGTTTATGTCAACTCAACACACAAACTAGAGTTATCTGAAATATGGGAACCTCAGTTGAGAAAATGCCTCCTTACGGTCAATCTGTAGGGTATTTTCTTAGTGATTGATGGGGGGGGGGGAGTCCAGCCCATGGTGGATGGTGCCATCCCTGGACTGGTGATTCTGGGTTCTATAAGAAAGCAGGCTGGAAGGGGGGGGCTGGAGAGATGGCTCAATGGTTAAGAGCAGTGGCTGCTCTTTCAGAGGTCCTGAGTTCAATTCCCAGCAACTACATGGTGGCTTACAACCATCTGTAATGAGATCTGGTACCATCTTCTGACCTGCAGGTAAACATGCAGGCAGAACACTATATACATAATAAAAAAGAAGGAGGAGGAGGAGGAGGAGGAGGAGGAGGAGGAGGAGGAGGAGGAGGAGGAAAGAAAGAAAGAAAGAAAGAAAGAAAGAAAGAAAGAAAGAAAGAAAGAAAGAAAGAAAGAAAGAAAGAAAGAAAGAAAGAGAGAGAAAGAGAGGCTGAGCATGCCATGGGGAGCAAGCCAGCAAGCAGCACCTCTCCATGGCCTCTGCATCAGCTCCTGCCTCCAGCTTTCTGCCCTGTTTGAGTTCCTGTACTGACTTCCTTCATGATGGACAGTGATACGGAAGTATAAGCCAAACAAACCCTTTCCTCCCCAGCTTGCTTTTTTGTCCTGGTGTTTTATTGCAGCAATAGAAACCTAAGTAAGTAAATGTAAATGTTTCAATTTTCCATTTAAAGATCCCAGTATGGTAACACACACCTATAATCCAGAACTTGGGAGGCACAGAACATCACAGCAAATTCCAGGACAGCCCAGCCTATGTAAGGGCCTATATAAGGCCCACCATAGCTATATAACAAGACCTGTCTCAACAGGAAAGAAGGAATGTATCATTTGACTTTATCATCTATTAATTTGCTTGATTACTTATGAAGCTGTATGTATGTCATTCCTACTATGACAAGCTGCTTTAGAAATTAGTAGTGATGTCATAAAGTCATTGCTGTACCAAAATTTAGATGTAGAAAAAAAAATGAAGCTGTAGATAACAAAGCTTGCTTACTTTCAAATGCATATGATAATTAGGAAAGAACCACATGAAAAATCACAAAGCAACATTTAAATATATTGATGACTGTTTCATCACAATTTAATGAAGGAAACGTCTTCATGACAGCGATGCACATTTATATTGAATTCATGTATATATTCAATCAAAAAAGTCATGACAGAGTAATGACTAATGTGATAATAATGAGTTTCTGAAACAGGGGCATGAATATGCATCACTTGCTTTTCATATGTAAATTCCATTACTAACCAAGCACTACTGTCCCCTTGTATTTCTATATAACACTATGATTACTGGGAATATCATGTAGAACAAGAGGAGAAAAGGTCCCTTTGTTCCATTTCAAATTTACAAAGAATCAAAAATTCATATTTAAATCACAGCAGAAAAATCTATCTTATCTAAGCACTTAACAAAGGTTTAGAATGAGAGTGGAACTTATAGGTTGGTATCTTATGTACACGTACAATTTGGTTATAATTTTCTGGTGGGTGGTTAATCTGTTCCCTTTTCTGTATGAGTAAAATGTGCAAAATAGTGTTTTGTTGTTTTCTATACTCTGGATTCAAATATATGTAAATACTTGTATTCTTTCATATGCAGTTTTAAGATCTTGACAGTTATCTAGATCAACTGCATCAGTAAGCAGGTCAATTTACTCCTTGTGGGCTAAAAACTTGCTAGGTATTATGCATTTCTTTTACTGAAGTATCAAGTGGGGGATGGGATAGGAACAATCACCACAATTGGAAGCTCTGCTTGGTAGCCAACATCCAAACTTACCCGTTTTGTTCTTGTTTGGTTGGTTTATTCCCTTAGCAGAATTCATCAACAATATCCACTCAAGTCTCTTGCATTATAATCCTTTATTAATCACAGTGGAAGGAAATTTAATTAGACTCTGTCCCTACACTCTAGCAGCATAGGTAAGCCATACAGCAAGAAACGATTTAATGAAGGAACATTAAGGCATTCCTCTCTGGAATGCCACCATTTACTCAGCTCAAAAAAAAAAAAGTTGAAGATGGAATGGAGATGTAGCTCAGTTGAGAGAGTGTGCCAGAGGTCCTGGGTTTGATTTCTAGCACCGTATAGAGTGGTGGCATACTGCACTAATTACTTTTTATCATTTATACACCAAGACCAAAAGCAACTTCGGGAAGAAAGGGCTTATTGTATCTTACAGGAAGAGAAGTCAGGGCAGGAACTGAGGCAGAGGCAATGGGAAAAATTCTCTTACTGACTCACTCGCTCCCCAAGACTTACTTGTTCAGCTTGCTTTCTTATACAAGCTACTGCCACCTTCCTAGAAGTGATACCACCCACAGTGAGCTAGACCCTCCCACATCAATTATAAATCACACAGATATGCCTACAGGACAGTCTGATCAAGTCAGTTCCTCAAATGAGGTTCCCTCTTCCCAGGTGACTCCAGCTTGTGTCCAGGTGACAAAACTAACCAACACACACACACACACACACACACACACACACACACACACACACACACACATCTATCATCTCAGCACTAAGAAGGTAGAAGCAAGAAGATCAAGAGGCATTCTCAGTTAGGTGGTACACAATCTGGCCTACATGAGACCCTGTTTCAAAACAGCAATGTTGTGCATGGTGGCACCTGCCTTTATTCCCAGTACCCAGAGAACAAAGGCAGACAAATATTTGTGAGTTTGAGGCCAGTATGGTCTATATTGTGAGTTCCAGGCCAGGGCTACACAGTAAGACTCCATCTCAAAACAAAATAACAACAAAATACTTGAAGGAGGTCTTAGTTGCTCTTCCCACCTCTTACACACACACACACACACACACACACACACACACACACACACATACACACACTTGTGTTTTGCCTGCCTGCATGTCTATGTGAGAGAGTTGGATCCCCTGGAACTGGAGTTACAGACAGTCGTGAGCTGTCATGTGGGTGCTAGGAATTGAACCCAGGTCCTCTGGCAGAGCAGTCAGTGCTCTTAGCCTCTGAGCCATCTCTCCAGCCTCACTGGTTCTAACTTTTAAACATGTCCAAATAAATAACCATTCCTGCCTTCCTGACTACCATCCCTGGTTCCAATCACTTTCATTACAAACATAAACTATGGCAATGGCTAACTTAATGGCTTTTGTACTCCTGCGCTTATCTCCCTAGACTTTAAGACATAATGGTTAAAGTTACCTTTAAAAGTGAAATTGGCCGGGCGGTGGTGGTGGTACTGGCGGCGGCGGCGGCGGCGGCGGCGGCGGCGGCGGCGGCGGCGGCGGCGGTGGTGGCGCACGCCTTTAATCCCAGCACTCGGGAGGCAGAGGCAGGCGGATCTTTGTGAGTTCGAGGCCAGCCTGGGCTACCAAGTGAGTTCCAGGAAAGGCGCAAAGCTACACAGAGAAACCCTGTCTCGAAAAACCAGAAAAAAAAAAAAGTGAAATTGGCTCACAGTGCTTTCTTGCTAAGAATACTCTAAAGAGCTCTCATCAATGATCTACAATGAACTCATTACTGTGGGGGTTCCTGCAAGAGTCGCAGCCATCAGAGAAACAAACCATGAGAGGCAAGAAGGAAAACTTAGTTCAGGCCATCTTAGTCAGTGCTGGGTCAAATTTTAGAGAGTCTGACACCAGGTGGTTTATTGTAAGCATATTTAAACACAATACAATTTTAGAAAAAAACAAAAAAACAAAACCTGCCTGGTATAATACAATTCCTGGTGCACAAGTAGGCATAATTACATCAAAACTCAAGTCAAAGTACATGTGACCATGAAGATGGGTTCCATAGCTTAAGGGCCTAGGATCTGGTGTAGTCTCTGACTGAGATAGTGTATAGGTGACCAGGCTGTAAAGTACAAGTGACATCTCCCCTAAGGATGGATTCTATTGACTGAGAAACAAAGTTAAAACGAAAGGTGTAGGGAGGGAGAGTCTGGAATAAACATTCTGAGGGATTTGGTTAAGGTCTGGTTATACAGATAGCAAGGGTCACCAGGTCATTAACAACACCCACTCCCAGCCTTCTGGGTGGAAAACAAGTATATTCATTTCCTCCCTGAAAGAGATAACCCTGCATAGTGAACATTCCTGGTTTCCCTAGTGATCTGTGGGAGCAAGGACCTTTATGGTCTGAATACATTCCTATGGATTTTAAGGGCCTACCAGATCTACTCTGTCAGCCTTTCCTGATTCATCTCCTAATACTTTCCATTTCCCTCCACTTAGCACACTACTCTTTCTGCTATTCCCTAAGTACATCATACTTGAGAAACCACATAGACAGATAATAGCCAAACAATACATTAAATTAGAACTCCGTACCTAGTTGCACCAGTGCACATCTGTAATTCCAGTAGGGTGAATCAACAGGATCACAAGTTCGAATGTAGACTGGGATGCAGATCAAGACCATTTCAAAAAGAAAAATAGGTGTAGAACTCAGTAATCAGTCCAGGATGGCACTTACTATCTTTAAATTACATTTGTACCAAATCACTCTACTCCCTCTAGCAACTAACCCAGGAAGCCACTTAACAATCTCTGTAAGCCCCAAACATCCAAGAATAATTAATCATTGACAGTTGCCTGCATTTTGCCCCATTTTCAAATTTAGAACCAACCAGAGAAAGTCAAATATATGCATCTAAGAAATCACATATGATGCCTGGCTTTTAGTACTTAGCCTGTAATTAAAGATAATCTAAAAGGGATTCTTCCTTTCCTCAACTCTTCTACTTGCCACCAAATATAAATAAGTGGTTGTAGGCTCCTATGTATAAGTCCTGAATAATGGCTTTATAGTATTTCTTAAAGTCTCAGAGCAGATAACTTTCCTAAGGGGCATTTTTCATTCTAGGTTATTGATAGGCCCTTGGGATTAACTTTTTTTGTTTGTGTTTTATTTTGTTTCCTTTTTCCAGAATGGGTTTCTCTGTGTAGCCTTAGCTGTCCTGGAACTCACTCTGTAGACCAGGCTGGCCTCAAATTCACAAAGATCCACCTACCTCTGCCTCCCTAGTGCTGGGGATTAAGGGCGTGTGCTACCATGCCCTGCTGCTGAGGGGCCCAGCCCCCAACAGGTCAGAGAAACTAGGGAGGAGCTGTTGATAGGCGAACTACTGGACAGAAGCACAGACACACAGACACAGACACACACACACACACACACACACACACACACACACACACACACACACGGGAACTTTATCTGAGAGCCAAAGCTTAATTCTTCATTTTACTTTTCTTTCTGTTGCTTGTTCCTACTCTGTTCTTTCTCTGTTCTGTTCTCTACCCTCATGTTTTCCTTCTTCTTCCCAGTTGTTCTCCATCTATATCTTCTCTAATGTTCTCCATCTATATCTTCTCTAATGTTCTCCATCTATATCTTCTCTAATGTTCTCCTTCTGTATTTTCTCTAATGTCTCCTTCTACTTCTTCCCTGATGTTTTTTTTTCCTTCTAACTCTTTCCTTCTGTAGCTTTCCTTCTGCTTTCCTTATTTTTTCACTACAGCTTTTATACCCTAGCATAATCTTTCAAGCAGTATAAAAACTACAATGTGGTTACATTCTATTTTTTAAGTGAATGATTACAATGAATACAAGTAAAATACATGTTCCCCATTTCCCTCACATGAGTAAACATTTTATGTATTGCAAGTGAAAAAAAATTATTTCCAAAGATCCACATACATTCATGTCTAAGTAGCTTGTTATACTTAGACAAAGTGTAAGAAAGCAAGTTCTTTTAATGGTAGGCTGCATTTTGCAGTTACAAAGAAAGGATCAATCATTTTATTATTTATCTCAAAAGATAATCTTATCAAAAAAAATCTTAAACGAATCACAAATTTAAACTTTTATATATAAAAAGTCAGTCATCTCTCCTTTAAGTCCTCAGAGTGCACACCACTCATCATCAATTTTTATTAAATCATACCAGGAAGCTGAGGACAAAAATGGGTACAAGAAATTAACCATCACCTTTGGTCACCAACCCATCCTTAGCAAGAAAGGCTAGTAATAATGGGGCTGCATTTGTTCTTATTCCTTGACCTCAATGAGTCCCTTGCTCAACTATTAAAAGTGTGCCTTTCTAAACTTTAAATTGTTCCCCAAGATTTTCTACATCAAAGCCATTAACAAAAATGTCTTAACCTAACTTTACTAAATCTACATCTCTACATTCTTTCTAAGTGTGGTGGTTGAATCATTAATCTGCTCCAGCAGCAATGCTTGGAAAAAGTCAATCACTATTATTGTAAGTACCAGTAACACTGACTAGTGAGGGGCTAGAAACCCCTTAGAGTTTTCATACAACTCATGGAGGCTCTCCAAGGCTCACTCAAAATGTTTATGCTGACTGCTGGGCCATTTTCCATGAGTTCCAAAGCTGCTTGCCATTCCTCTTGCATGGCCCCTGACAATGCCCAGCTTGGATTAACTCTTGATGGGAGAAATAATTATATGCCTCGTGCAGCCTCTCACCATGTACTAATCTTGAAGGCAGTTTGAAAGGTCATGTCTCTGCCCAAGAATTCAGATCCCATTCTTCTGAACAATAATCAAAGTTCTTCAGTTTCATTCCCTACTTTTACAAGCTTCAGATTGTGAGGGGGTACATTCCCAGTGACCCTTAAGCATGGTAGCATCTAACTAGCTACTTAAAAAATCCTTTCTAAAATTTATTTTGTCATAGCCGGGCGATGGTGGTACACGCCTTTAATCCCAGCACTTGGCACGCAGGGGCAGGCAGATCTCTGTGAGTTCGAGGCCAGCCTGGTCTACAGAGTGAGTTTCAGGACAGCTGGGGTTGCTACACAGATAAACTCTGTCTCAATTTAAAAAAAAAAAAAAGAAAAGAAAAAAGAAAAAGTTTATTCTGTTTTTAAATATGTGTATGTGTGTGTCTTTGTGTGGGTATGTGCAGGTGATTGCAGATGCCCATAGAGGCCAGAAGTGGGTGTCAGACTCCCTTGAGCTGGAATTACAGATAGTTGTTAGATACCTGATAGGGTTCTTGGAACCCTGGGTTCTCTATAAAAGCAGTACGTGTATCCACTGAACCACATCTCCAGTCCCTTATTTAGTTTTAAATGATCATTTGTCCCTTCTGGGTCTTGACATTCTCTGTTCCTATACCTGGAAAGCACTTCCATTTTGTATGGCCTACTCACATTATGATTTCAAGTCTCAGTTCCTAGTTGATCACCTCAAGGCAGCTTTCCTTGCTGTCTTTTTTTTTTTTTCACTTTGTCAACTTGAAATAAGCTAGAGTTATCTGCAAAGAGGAACTCAAATGAGAAAATATTTCCATCAGATTGCCTGTAGGTAAGTCTATGGAGCATTGTCTTGACTAGTGATTAATGTGGGAGGGCCTGGACCACTATAGAAAATTCCAGCCCTTGGCAAGTGAATTCTGAGTTGTATAAGAAAACAGGTTGAGCAAGCAATGTTCCTTCATCCTATCTGTTTTGGTTCTTGCTTCCAGTTCTGTCCCTGACCTCCCTCAGTAATGCACTATTACAGAAAGTGTAAGATGAAATAAACCCTTTCCTCCCCAAGTTGCTTTGGGTCATGGTATTTTTCACAGCAATAGAAACCTAAATGTGACACCTGTCCATACATAATGATGGCAATGAGACACTCCGCTTACTGTATATATTTTCATATATATTGGTCATATATACCCAGTAACATAAAATAATTGAAATCTATCAGTTTCTCTTGAAATAGAGTAATTATGGTGATTGTATAATTTATTCTTCTTCCTACCACTCTGCTAAAACAATTTTTGTTGGTGTTAGACATTGTGCCAAAAGCCTTGGGCATGCAGGCAAGCACTCTACCACTGAGCTACGTCCCCAGCCCCAGCATAATTTTATTAATCTAAAGCCTTATTACCAGAAAGATAAAACTACACATAAGCTTATCTTACATTCAACCAACTTTCTGAGAGCACTAACAGAAATTCCCTGAAAGTCCATTTTGGAAGGCTAGGTTGGCAAATATTAATCTATTGGATCATGGACATTATCTAATTGTAGTCAAGCCCCTTACCCAACTCAAAGATCTACCTTAAGATGAGTTGAAAATCTTAGAAATATCATGACTTCACTCTTAAATTTCTGTTAAGCTATTTTTTCTGTGACCTTACATTGGACAGACAAAAATGCAGTTTTGATTCATTATTAAGTTGTTCTAGCGCTATTTGGAGAATCACAATTTGATGCTTGACCTTTTCTGAGGAAACATGAAGACAGATCTATTCACTCCAAATATGGCACCAACAGTCCAAAGAAATTATTTCATCCAAGTCCAGCTTAGTGAAATAATGAGTTAGTTGGGTTTACTTACTGAAGTATGGGTGAGAGGTTAATTATAGGAACATGAATGACTCAAAAATAGCTTGGTCTGAGAAGGGTTCCACTAAGCATGTAGACTAACTCATGAAAATGAATTCTCTTAAGCCTTTTACATATTCTAATACCTTTCAAGACCATGTACAGCTGGAGGAAGAAGGAAGCTATATATGCGGAATCTCAGGTGTAAGCCAAATGACCCACTCCCCTCTAAGAGGAAATGTTCACAACTCCATTATAGTCACAGTACATTTCTCTATCACTATATTGTTTTACTTATGTCTTTGCATGGCTCTGGGCCAAAGTATTTTGCAGGCAACCACAACAGCCTGTACTCCATGATCATAAATGGTTTTGTCAAGACCCAGGGGAAGTAACTTTACAACAACAGCATTTTGTTTTTGAAACAGAATCCCACACTGTATCTCAGGCTGTCCTAGAACTTGCTATGTAGACCAGGTCAGCCTCAAATTCACAGAGAATCACCTACCTCTGCCTCCTCTGCTGGGATTAAAGTCATATGCCACCACACCTGATTTACAACAGCATTTATAATAGCACTAATGGAATAATTTAAAGGCTCAAGTTCCTTCACTTGATAATTGTCACAAGCTCTTTGATTTTTACAACTAGAAACTGTGCTTCAAAAGAGTTAGTGTGGTGGTTTGTTTTAATTGTCAACTGTAGCATGAATCTTAAAAGTTCTTATTAATAAAATCAAACCCAGGCCAGGTATTGGGGTGAATGCTGGAAGATCAGAGAACCAGAACAAGCCACGGCTATCTCACCTCGCCGGATCCTCACCTGGTCTTGTCTCCTCAGACTGGAGGTCTCTGAGTCCTCATCCAGAATGGGTCTCAGCTGAACTGCTGCTCAAAAGCCTGAATGCTTAACCAGGCCAAATGCTTAACCAGGCCAAATGCTTAACCAGGCCAAATCCTTGTAGTTTCTGGTCCTCGCGCCTTATATACCTTTCTGCTTTCTACCACCACTCCCTGGGATTAAAGGCTTGTTTTCTGGGATTAAAGGTGTGAGTCACCCTGCCTGTCCGTATCCTTGAACACATGGATTTCTGTCTCTGGAATGCTAGGATTAAAGGCATGTGCTACCACTGCCCATCCTTTATGTTTAATATTATGGCTGCTCTGTCTCTGACCCCAGATAAGTTTATTAGCATGCACAATATTTGGGGGAATACAATACCACAGTCAACTTAACACAATAAAAATTACCTGTGAAGAGACTGTCAATGAGAGACTATCTAGAATAACAGGCTGGCCTATGGAAATGTCTGTGGGTGGTCATCTTGATTATATTAACTGATATATGGAGAGCCAGCATAAAAGTGGATGGAATCATTTCTGACTTGAGTTTTGAATTGAATGGGCTGAACACGAGGTGTGCATACATTTATTTCTCTCTGCTCTTAGCTGTGGATGTTATGTGACTAGCTGTCTCAAGTTCCTGCCTTGATGTCACTACAAAGATGGGCTGTAATGTGGAATTGTAAACTGAGTAAACCTTCTCCCTTTAACATTGTTTTGTTGGATATTTTATCACAACAACAGAAATTAAATCAAACAATAAATCCAAGATAGAGTTTATAACTATAATTTTATATCATAGGCGGTGCTGTAATTTCTCCCTTCCCCTCTTTTTCTCTGTCTTCCTCTCTCTGTCTCCCTCTCCCTCTCCCCCCCCGCCACCCACCCCCCACATTTCTGATCATTCATTTGTAGACACAGATATGTAACTGTCATCAGCAGTGAGAATGGAAGCTGTGACCACAGCCCATGCTGTCTCCTGTCGCAGGCCGAGTTGTTTTTAGATATCTGTACACTGGTGTAGCTGAAAGTCTTTACTGTGTCACAGAAAGAAATCTCAGAACAATTCAGTACGAAACAGTAGTTTATTAAGAAGAGACATTTAATATAGATGTAAGCAGATATTAATAGAAAGAGAAGGGCTTAGGGAAATGGTAGGTACACACCCAGTTGAGGTGTGGGCTTCTCAAGCAGTCACAACAACTGTATATGAAAACTAGTTAAGTACAAGCAGTTTCAGAGTCACATAGGATAGCTGACAATCCCGCTGCAGTATCTACATTTTGAGAATAGCAGAACTGTGTGTTATTCAGAACATCAAGAATGTTTCTATTTTAATTCAGATGCTTATGGAACATCCACTGAATAAGGCAAATGAAAAGAGGAAGAATGGGGGAAAGAAATCACATTAAATTAGAGAACTCTGGGCATTCTTTAAATGGACATAATTGAATATTTAATAATTATTGTCTCAACTCCAGAGAAATTGGTATTGGAAAAAGATATAGGGGACTCTTGCAGAGTTTATTTCTGAATCTACAGAAAAGCATAGGAAATGTGTGGAAAAGAAGCAAGTAAAACTGGCTAGAGAGACATGAATGGGAACTTAAAAAAAAAAAAACAACGATGTCAGGAAAGCTGAAGAAATGGCTCATTTTGAAGAAGGAGAAATCGGTTAACAGGACGAACGTGGCAAAGAGGTCAGCTAGGACTTCCATTTGGCAAATCAGGCCATATCTAGAGATTTTTACAAAAATTGGTTTAGTAGAGTGGTGGAAAGAAAAATAAATTATGCAATCATCATAATTAATCTATTTCGAGGGAAGCTGATAGATTTCAATTACTTTATGTTACTGGCTAATGGGTTTCTCTTGAGAGATTAATGGTATATTGATTGGAACCTCTCAGAAAGAGTCTCTTTAATGGAATGGATGGCCATTGAAAATGTATTTATTCAGCTCTGCTTTAATCAGAATCTTGGTCATAGATTCACTCAGTAATGATTTTTGAATTGATGGTAACACTCATTCACTTGCATCTATATCTCTCTCAATGTATATTTGTATAAAAGTTTGTTTTGTTTATGTATATTTATATCTTATACATGACTACACATATAAGTACACATTTATTGAAACAATTACAGTTTCACAAAAATTTGCAAAAGAAATAAACAGTGAAGTCTGTGGTGGTTTGAATGAAAAATACCCTTCATAGACTCAGTATTTTAACAGTCAGCCCCCATTTGTGGTCCTGGTTTTAGAGGTGCTTGCTGGAGGATGTCTATCACTGAGGGTGACCACTTCCAGTTCACTCTTTGCTTCATGTTTGTGGTTCAAGATATGAGCTCTCAGCTTCCTGATCCTAGGGCCATATTATGGTGATATTTTATTTGTGCTGAAATGTGATTTTATTTGTATGTTAATAAATAAAGTTGCCTGGGGATCAGAGCTAAGAGCAAACCATGTAGTGGCACATGCCCTTAATCCGATCACATGGCAGGCAGAGTCTCTGTGTGTTCAAAGACACAGCCAAGTGGTGACACGAATCTTTAATCCCAGTGCCAACCATAGAGACCTGGAGGTCTTTATAGACAGGCAGTGACAAGGAAATCATGTGGTTGGGTTTAGAGCAAATGAGAAGGTAGAACAGAAAGGCAATAAAAAGACAGGTCACACAGGAGAAGGTCTCTCTCTCAGGGAGAGAGACGGCAGTGACAGGTAAGCTAAAGGTAGTCTTGGGCTTCGCTAGTGCTCTGATCTCTTAGGCTTTAGCTCTGTATTTGGCTCTGTGTTTCTTATTTACTAAGACAGTTTAGAATTTCATCTACATCATATCTGTTGCTTGCTGCCATGCCTCCACCTTGCCATGATGGACTCAGCCCTTTGATCCCATAAGCCAAAAGAACTTCTTCCTTCTGTAAGTTATCTTGGTCATTTTATTTCATGTGGTGATATATCAATATACAATATATCACCACATTTTCATCACAGCAACAGAACTAATAGAAGGTCTCACATACCATTTCTCTAGCCTTCCTCATTTCCATTTTATACCACTGTGACATGTTAAAATCAAGAACCTGAGATCCATACCATCCATAGAACTTATTTAAATTTGAACAGTTATATAAACACTGGTGTTAAGTATGTGGCTGTACAATACATACATGTAGGTGTGCATATTTACTACCACAATGAAGAGGCTCACAGAACTGTCCTCACAAGACATCCTCATGGTTTGTTTTCCTAGTCACAGATGTTTCCTCTTCCATATCTCTGAGAACCCATGACAAGCACTGATCAGTTGCATGCTTCTATATGCCATTTTATGATTATTACATAACTTAAACAATGCAGTGACCTTTTGATAGCATTTTGTCCCCCATAAATTTTCCTGAAAATTTGATGGTAAATGTCAATTGTCAACTTGACAGGATCTGAAATGACCTAGGAGACAAGCCTCCAGACACACCTCTGAGGAATTATTTAGCCTCTAGTCATGCCTGTGAGGACTTACATTGGTTAGGCTAATTGAGGTGGGAAGACCCACACAAAAAGTGTGTAGCACTGCTTCCTGTGCTAGAGTCCTGAGATGCATAATAAATAGAAAGCTAGGGCTAATGAGATGGCACAGTGGGTAAAGGTGCTTGTTGGTTAATCCCAGTGACCTGAATTCTATCCCCAGAGCATAGAAAGTAGAAGGAGAAAACTAACCCTCAAAAGTTATTCTTTGACTTCCACACCTGTGCTGTGATGCATGAACTCTCACACACATATGCATGTGTGCTCCCTCATGCATGTGTACATACACACACACACACACACACTATAATCTATATTGTGATTTTTAATTTTTTTATTCAAATATACAATGATATATGATCATACATATTTCCAATTTCCTCCCTCCAGCTCCCACATGCTCCTCTAACACACCTCCTCCTAACTTTATGTCTTGTTTTTAAATTTATTTATTTTTATGGGTATGACTGTTTTGCTTGCATGTATGTATGTACACTACATGCATGCCTGATACAGAGGTCAGAAGAGGTAACCGGATCCCCTGAAACTGGAGTTATGAATAGTTGTGATCCACCATGTGGGTGGTGGGAACTGAACCCAGGCCCTCTACAAAATTAGCAAGTGCTCTTAGCCACTGAATTTTTTCTTCAGATAACCTGTTAAATCCAGTTAGCGCTGCCCACATGTGCACAAGTATGGAAACATCCACTGAGCAAGAGAAGTCTACTAGTGACCATATCTTCACTAACAACAATTAAGGAAAACTGGGGCCCATACCATCCTTCCTCCCTCTCTTCAAAAGGATTCCCAGGGCTCAGCCCAATACTTGGTTGTGGATCTCTGCATTCATTTCCATCAGTTGCTGGATGAAGAACGGTTCGAACCAGGGGGTCAAGATCATCACAAGGGAACCCATAGAAGCAACTAACCTGGACTCATAGGAGCTCACAGACTCTGGGCTGACAGCTAGGGAGCCTGCATGGGACCAACCTAGACCCTCTACATATGTGTGACAGTAGTGTAATTTGGTTTATTTGTGGGACTCCTAGCAGTGGGGTCAGGGCCTGTCCCTAACACTTGAGCTGGCTTTTGGAAACCTGTTCCCCAGACTGAGTTGCCTTGCTCCGCTTTAATACAACAGAAGTGTGGAAGATTATGGGAGTCCAGCTCTGATGTGCTCCCACCTTTTGAAGGGTTCTTAGGAGGAGAAGAGAGGGTTAAGAAAATACCAGATAGAAAGAGACCTAGCCGATGAGAAGAAAGGCAGAAACACTGGATAGCTTTGGGAGGGCCTGGATCAATACCTAACAGCCTCATCCGTTATTGAAAAGGGCTTTTTATAACATGACAAGGGAAGAAGCAAAAGACCTCCCCCTTGCAAAATCAAAGCACACAGTACAGCCAAGTGTAGACACTTCCAAACACCTGGTAACCATGCCTGTGACTTAATCATCTCCTTATGCAGCCCTGCTGGGTAAAGCAAGCTCAGATTCTCTGACCCAACGTAAGTTCTCACTAGGAAGCTTCTGTGAGCTCCCAAAAGGGACAAGCTTAGTCCTACCTCAACTTGATATGCCATGCTTTGATGACACCCATGGGAGGCCTGCTCCCTTCTGAACAGAAACAGAGGAGGAGTGAATGGGGGGCAGAGAGGTGTCTAGGTGAGAGGAGGTAGAAGGAACGGGAGGAGAAGAGGGAGGGAAAACTGCAGTGGGGATGTAAAATAAATAAAAAATTTAATTAATAAAAAAAGAAAAATTGGCCATATATTTGAAAGATAACAAGAGGGAAGGAAAGGGGGAAATAATATAATTATTATCTCAAAAAAGTAAGAATACTATTTTTAAAAGGAATGATTCTCAATTCCCCAGCAACTATCCATTACCAACAGTCCCTCGATATATGTAGGACCAGGAAATCATCCACTGCATCTATGCTGGAATTTTGGCTGAGTTGATCTTGTGCAGGTAAGCACAGATGCTCTGAGTTCATGATTTCAACAATAGAGTTATGCACAGCATCCTGCCTGTCCTTCTGCTCTTACCTTCTTCCTGTCTCTATTCCATAATTTTCCTGAACCTTGGTGGTGGAGGATTCATACAGATGTCCCATTCAGAGCTGAGCACTCGATCTCTTGTTCTTAGTACTTTGATCAGTCTTGTGTCTCTCCATTGACTGTTGTCCATTGTAAAAAGAATCTTCTCTGACCAAAGTTGAAAGCAGCCCAGGTCTTGGGTATAAGCATAAATACTTAGAAGACAATCTGACAGCACAATTATTGAGCAAAATAACAATAGCGGCATCTATTAGGGCCTATGACCCTCCAACCATGGCTTCCCAGACATACCCATAGATTTGTTATCTAGGTAATTCTAGCCTCCCTATCAATATTAGCCCTCACAACCATTTATCAATAACCACACATTTCCCTCTCCTTCCCAATGTACTTTCTGTCTCTGAATTTGCCTGCTCTTGATATTCCATATACATGTATCATACAGAATTTGTCTTTTTGTGTCTGGTTTCTTTCACTGACTAACCATGATGTTTTCAAGGTTCATTCATGTTATAGTATGTATCAACACTTTGGTCTTTTATTTAGTTCAGTAAGATTCTATTGTATAGCTAGTGGGATCTCATGAACTTTGGACCAACAGCTGTGGAGCCTGCATGGAACTGGACTGGGCGCTCTGCATGGGCAAGACAGTTGTGTAGTTTGGTCTGTTTGAGGGGCCCTGACAGTGAGAATAGGATCTCTCCCTGGTGCATGAACTGGCTTTTTGGAGCCCATTACCTATGGTGGAACACCTTGCACAGCCTTGATGCAGGGGGGAGGGGCTTGGACCTTCCTCAGCTGAATGTGCTGGGCTTTGCTGACTCCCCATGGGAGGCCATACCTTTTGGGAAGAGGGGATGGGGGGTAGGCTGGGAGGGAAGGCTCAGGGGGAGTGGGAGGAGGGATGAGAGGGATCTGTGGTGGCTATGTGGAATGGATAAAAGTATTCTTAATTTAAAAAGTAGCTTTAAAAAACCAAGATCCATGTAGAGACACACACATAAAAAAAACCACATAGAAAAAAAAAGTTAAAAAATAGGCCAGGCGGTGGTGGCACACGCCTTTAATCCCAGCACTCAGGAGGCAGAGCCAGGCAGATCTCTGTGAGTTCGAGGCCAGCCTGGGCTACCAAGTGAGTTCCAGGAAAGGCGCAAAGCTACACAGAGAAACCCTGTCTTGAAAAACCAAAAAAAAAAAAAAAAAAAACACATACATGCTAATAATCAGTGTAAATTTGATATGATGGATAATATAATTTGCTTAAACTTAATATTTAAAACAAAAATAAAATTTGTCCTCTCTGAGAAAAAAAGATTCTATTGTATGTCTATATCACATTTGGTTTATTCATTTGTTGATGGGTATTTTGATCATTCCCACCTTTTGTCTACTATAAATAGTGCTAGAATAAACATTAACACACAAATATGTCAGTCTCTGCTTTCAGTGCCTTTGGGTATGTAACCTGCAGCTGCTTATATAGTAATTCCATGTTTTGCTTTTTGAAAAACTGCCAAATTCCCCCTCTCTCCTTTCTTCCCTACTTTCCTGTCTCTCTCCCATCTTAGAAGGTGTCAATTGATATCTCACTGATTTCAATTCACACTCTCCCTTATTTTCACCAAAAAAAAAATCCCCCCAAAAAAGATTTTGGATAACACGCCCTGTAAAAGTACAGTGAGTAAAAACTTTTAAGATTTCTGAGTAATATAGTCATCTCTTTCATAAATACTGCACTATGTGTGGTTGAATCAAAAAAAAAATAAATACAAGTAATATAAATATAATAGACAAATAAGAGTAGTTGTATTGGGAGGCCAGTTTTAACACACGGATCCCATTTTTCCACCCCCTTATCTAGGTCTCAAGAACCATTGCTAAATTTGTTCCACAGGCAAAAACTCGAATACGGATAGGTCCTTTTTTATTCTAGAATGATTACTGAACACGAACTGTATGCTTCCGATGTACTAGGTATGCAATAGTGAGATGTAGTTGTTGCTCTTGATGAACATTTTGGGAAACTCAGAGACATTTTTTTTTCTTTTACAGAGACATCTTTTTACTTTTATTGTTTTCTGTTGCAATTAAGCAGTTAGCTGTGCTGTGAAGATATTAAACTTTCATTACCACAGGGGACAGAAAGAAAATATCCCATATATAAAGGTCTGAATTCTCCTGAGGAAAATCCTTGGCTCAATCCGTTTGCTCATTTATTTTTCTTTTCTTATTTAACCCATGATAATTATTTAAGGGAGCAAGAAACACTCTAAACACATGATTTTCTTGATGACTTTTACATGTAAATTTTAATGGGGCTAATGTTTTTAAACATAAGTTCGTTGTATTAAACATCGTAAGTATATTTAAGGGCTAAGAATTTGATAGTCTTTTGACAAGACTTTTAATCCTTTCTATTACTTCTTTCATATTCAGCGTTATCACTAAGATGAATAAGAACTGAGTGTACAAAAGAAAATGAAAGAGGGTGAAAAGGACAAAGATCAAGTCAACCATGAATAGAGATAATCATGTTTCCAGTCTTGTAATTAATTTAACATGTACAGTCCACAAAAGATCCTGGCAGCAATAGACTCATTCTGGATTAAATCAAGAAAGCCCAGGGATAAGGAGTGACATTTAATAGAATTATTATTATAAGCATATCTTATTAAGATGAATGAGATTCATGGGTTATCTGAGCTTCTGGACACCTGCTGGGCAATTGCAAAATTGTTTAAATAAATAAACCACCAGAAGCCTTACAACCAAGTTAATCCCCTTCAATTAGACAAGAGCTTAATAGAAAAGATTATTCCTTACAGAATTATCAGCATTTGAAAACTAAACTCAATTTGTCACATGAAAGAGATTAAATTCAAAGTCAAACATGGGACAAAGCTGTAACGATCAAGAGGTCCTTTTCTGAACCTGATCTAGTAATCCTATGGGAGGAAAAGTGCTTGAAATCCTCACCTCCTGGATGATGGATAGATGGAAGAATATGTGATAAAGCAAGTAAAGTAAAATATCAATTACAGAACATTGGTGGTGTACTATAGAGAATGCATTCATTTTTTATCTATATATTTGAAGATTTCCTGGATAAAATAATGGAATTATGAAGTATTCTCAATTCTGTAAAAGTAAAAACAACAACATATTCCTTTCACCCTGATAGTGAGAGGAAGGGGGGTTGTTTCCCTAACATGCTACCCAACTTGCAGCACCTATATTATACTTTCCACTTACTGCGGTACATTGGTATCTGGCTTAACAACACTTGAAGGGACAATGGAAATGGGACTCCTGTCATCATCATCATCACTTATACTCAGTACTACTACGGTAGAAGGAGCCTCAAGGTCAATCAGAACAGTTAGAAATACTGCCCAGTTGGTCAAGTACTTGCCTAGCATGCATAAAGCTGGGAGTTAGATCCCAAGCAAACTGAGGATGGTAGCGGCTGGCTCTAATTCTCCAGCACACAGGAAGTAAGGTCGGGATAACGTCCAGTGTTATCCTCAGCTATCTAGCAATTCTGAGGACAGCCTAGGTTATGAGAGCCCCTGTCACAAAATGAAAACAAAGCATAATCTGTAAAAACATTTAAAAACAGAATACTCTTTCCTTATTTCTGTGACAATGTAGTCCAGTTCAAGAAAAAAGTTAGTCTTATTGCAAAGGGATAGACTGCCTACTCCTTATTAATATACTGAGAGAAGCCATGGTGCATACTTGTTCCAGTCATCTCAGGTTCCCATAACAAAATGCTATAGGCTAAGTGGTTTAAATGATGGGGATTAGTTTATCCTTTTCTTTCTTTTTATTTTATTTTATTTTATTTATTTATTTATTTATTTATTTATTTTTTGGTTTTTCGAGACAGGGTTTCTCTGTGTAGCTTTGCGCCTTTCCTGAAACTCACTCTGTAGCCCAGGCTGGCCTCGAACTCACAGAGATCCACCTGGCTCTGCCTCCCGAGTGCTGGGATTAAAGGCGTGTGCCACCCCCACTCGGCAGTTTATCCTTTTCTTAAGGAGTATTACCACCTGATCACTAAAGGAATGATATAACAGCCAAGGCTCAATTTAGAAACAAGTCAGGAAGAAGCATAAGTCCCACAGCAAGAGTTTCACAGAGGAACTAAACCATCAGATAGACATAGGTACAAAACTTCTAGGAAAGCAGAGATTTGGGGCTGCTGTTGTTTACTGCTATACCATGAAGGTCTAGAATAAAATGTAGTACCTAGTAAAGGCTTGATAAATGCTTGATTGTTGAATAAATGAACATTTTCTCAATTTATTGGATTTCAAAACCATTTAGAGCACAGCTATAATTGAACTATGGTCTCCTCAGAATTCATATGTCAAAGTATTAACCCCCAATTTGATGAATTTTAGAAACATCACTTTTAGGATGTAATTTGGTTTAAATGAAGTCATGACAGTAGAGTCCTTTTAATTAATGCCTTTATAAAAATAAAGCAGATCTCCCAACTCTCTTCTCACTCTCCATCATCATTCGACTAAATGAGCACACAGGGGAAAAAAGACCACTATCTGAAAGCTAAGAAGAGAACCATCACCAGGGAACTGAATTGGTCAGCATCTAACATTGGACTTCCAGCTTTCAGAATTGTAATAAACTATTCCCCATCATTTAAACCACTTAGCCTATAGCATTTTGTTATGGGAACCTGGGACGATTAGAACAAGCATGCACCATGGTTTCTCTCAGTATATTAATAAGGAGTAGGCAGTCTATCTCAAACTAAATCATCATATGTTTTAAGTTAGAATTCCATTGAGATACAGTATGTCTGATTACACATTCATTAAGATCTCTTTCTCTATGCTTCAGTTCGTCCTGCTCAGTCATTTATCAGCTTAGCACTTAATGCTATAAGTGGTGTTAATTTTCAAAAGGGGGAAACAGAAAATTCTATTCTCAGATACTTTTTAAGGCATTTAAGCTGCATTGTATGTATACTAATTGCACAAAAATTTCCTCCATTTCTGTTGCTATATATTTGGATGAATGATATAGCTCTGAAGGCTCAAAAAGTATCAATGATTACTACTCCTTAAAAAGTGGGGAAGGGGGCTGGAGAGATGGCTCAATGGTTAAGAGCACTGGATGTTCTCCCAGAGGTCTTGAGTTCAATTCCCAGCAACCACATGGTGGCTCACAACCCTCTGTAATGAGATCTGATGCCCTCTTCTGGTATGCAGACAGAACACTGTATGCATAATAAATAAAATCTTTTTTAAAAAAAAGTAGGGGAGGGTTGATTACTTTGAAAAAATTTACAGATTTTTTAAAATAGTGCTCACTTTTGCTATGTATTCATAGAATCATTCAACAAATATTTGATAAATGGCTATGATGTTCCAGACAGAGGATTAGTCCCTTCAGAAACAACGCTATGATTTGGTCCATCTCCTATAAGATCTCACATCCTAGAACTGAACATTGAGACAAGGTTTCCAACCACCACTGTGCAATATCAGAAGTGCAGTAGAAGGAGCCTGGAAAAATGCCGAAGTTGGCCAGTTTTGTTGATTTAATGGATTAACAATAATAACTGCAGAATCATTTTCTTATGGGAACAGTTTTGCAAAACTACAATCCAATTATAATAATGTGTTTTCTAAAAAGTGTGTATTTTATCTTACTACTTATTTAATCTGTGCACACCGTTTCTAAAAACAAAATAATAAAATATTGAGTTACTACAGAATAAAGTATGAGTTTAAATAAACAGGGGAAATTTATTATTTACTTGTTTATTTAGTTATTTATATTTGGGATTGAACTCAGGTTCTTACACATGTCATGGAAATACTCGGCCACTGAACTCTAGCCCCAAACTAGCAGCCCAATTTTAAAAAGTCTCTTTAATAGAGCCACAGAATTAGGTAACTATCACCACTAACTCTAGAATATTTTGTTTTCCTCAAAAAGTACTCCACGCTCCCAGCACTCAAGAGATAGGGGAATTTAGATCAGCCTGGACTGCATACTGAAACCAACTCACTACAAAAAAGAAAATAAAAAAAGGTAAAAAGCATCTCATACTCATTCACAGTCATTCTCTGTTTCTTTTCTAACTCTCCCCTCAACCCTCAGTAACTACTACTATATTTTCTACTTCCAAATATTTTGTACTCATAAAAGTGTGCAATATAAAACCTTTTCCTAGTAATAGGGTTGGAGTCTAGTGCTTTGTCTATAGCAGGGAAGCACTCTTTCACTGAGATACACCTAGCACAGTGTGTGGCATTTTTGACAAGCCTTCAGGACTTATTATGAGGCTATATACACTTATTAAGAGGCTACATATACTATATACTATTCTAACTATTTCTGTAGGCTTCATAAAGACTCGGCTCTACTACAACCTCATTTTACCAATGATGAAACTGAGAAAGGGGTTTAATCGGCTGAAGAATTTGAACACACTCCCAGTGATTCCACAGAAGAACCAGTGATTAGAATTCAAGTTACTTAGTAACAGAGCCCATTTTTATTTTTCTTTTAGTTGCACCAAACTACTATTAGCTAAATCATGACAACAAGCATAGTGACACAAGTTTTTAATCCTAGAACTTGAGGGGCAGAGGCAGGAAGATCAAGACTTCAAGGTGATCTTGGCCATATAACAAATTTAAGGTCAACTGGGCTACACGAGAACCTGTCTCAAAATAAAGAAATAAATAGTCCTTCAAGGTGAGTCAGCAGGTAAGAGGACAGATATGGTGTCACCCAGCTATAATCACAGTACTCATATTGCAAGATAGGAAGTAGAGGCAAACTCACCAGCCAGCTAGTCTGGAATACACAGCACAGCAGAAACAAGAGAGATGCTATCTCAGCAAGGTAGAAAGGAGGACCATCTCCTGAAAACCGAAATTGGTCTATCACCTCCACACACATGCCTACACTCTCAAACAGCATCTCTCTCTCTCTCTCTCTCTCTCTCTCTCTCTCTCTCTCTCTCTCTCTCTCTCTCCCTCCCTCCCTCTCTCCTCCCTCCCTCCCTCCCTCCCTCCCTCCCTTTCACACACACACACAGTGGTAGTATGTTCCCCAAAATATTGTGTACCCTAATAAACTTATCTGGGGTCAGAGAACAGAACAGCCACAATATTAAACACAGAGGTTAGGCAGTGGTAGCACATGCCTTTAATCCTAGCATTCCAGAGGCAGAGATCTATCTGGATCTCTGTGAGTTCAAGGCCACACTGGAAACAGCCAGACATGGTGACACATGCCTCTAATCCCAGGAAGTGATGGCAGAAAGCAGAAAGGTTTTGAAGGTGTGAGGACCAGGAACTAGGGACTGGGGATGTAGCTCACTGGGTAGAGTTCTAGCCTAGCATAGACAATGCCCTAGGATTGATCCCCACCCGTGTGTAAGTCAGTGTGATGGAGAATATCAGTAATCTTAACAATGAGAGTTGAAGGCTAATGGATCAGAAATTCAAGGAGAATTTAAGGCAGTCTTAGGATACCTGAGATCTTGTCTTAAAAAGAAAAAGATAAGACTGGGCATGGTGGTAAAAGCCTTTAATCCCAGCACTAAGGAAGCCGAGGCAGGTACGTATCTATGAGTTCAAGATCATCCCTTGCTGTGGGATGGTCTGTATGTCTAATTACTCTGATTGGTCAATAAATAAAACACTGATTGGCCAGTGGCCAGGCAGGAAGTATAGGCGGGACTAACAGAGGAGAAATAAAAGAACAGGAAGGCAGAAGGAGTCACTGCCATCCTCCGCCAGGACAAGGAGCATGTGAAGATGCCGGTAAGCCACGAGCCACGTGGCAAGGTATAGATTTATAGAAATGGATTAATTTAAGCTATAAGAACAGTTAGCAAGAAGCCTGCCACGGCCATACCATTTGTAAGCAATATAAGTCTCTGTGTTTACTTGGTTGGGTCTGAGCGGCTGTGGGACTGGCGGGTGACAAAGATTTGTCCTGACTGTGGGCCAGGCAGGAAAACTCTAGCTACAATCCCTGTCAACATAGTGAGTTCTAGGCCAGCTAGGACTATACAGTGAGACCCTGTCTCAAAAATATATAATAGTATTAGTCAGATTCTGTTTAACAAAAATACCTGAGGCATTTGACCTATCATGGGAAAATGGGTTTGACTGAAGGTTCCAGAGCTTCTGGTCCAAGACTGATTGGGCCCACTGCTTTGGACATCTGATGACACAATACAACATATTGTGGTAAGATTGTGTGTAAGTGGTTCACCTCATGAGCTAGGAAACAAAGAAAAATAGGAAGAAGAGACTAGGTTCTTTGAGAGTACTCTTCCAAAGACTGAAGACCTCTTATTGGGCTCCTCTCTCACAATAGTGCCACTCTGGAGAAAAAGCTTCTAACACATGGGTCAGCCTGAGATACACAGTGAGACCCTGTCTGAACCTTCCCCAATAAAATCTAAAACAGATATTAAAAAACTCAATTGCAGAGCTTCGGAGACACCAAGCTAAGCTGTAGGGGTGTAGAGTGGCAGAGTTGAACCAGAACCTAAAGGTTGGGTCAAGCAGCAGAGGCAAGATGGAGGCTTATGAAAGTTATAGGGTGAAGGTGCAGGAATACATGGCTGTAGAGTCAAGGTACAGAACATGCTCCAGACAGAACAGATGGATTGACAGCAATCTAAGCAGTCCTCATGAGCAATAGGAACCAAGTTAAAGCTGAAGCCCCCAAAACATGTACAGAGTTTCTGTCAGTACATTGGCATACACTGAGTGATCACATGATAATTTAGAGGTTTATCATCACAGTATTACAGGTCTTTTAAGGGATCCGGGTGAGGGTGTTGGATTCTTCTGTCTGTTGTTTTAATACACCTGTATGCTGATATGTCTCTAATCTACTTTGATACCTTTATAGAGGGATAGCCTTTTTTACTTTGAAGAATAAGTTAGTTATCAATATCTGCCTATTAGGTGGTGCAGGATTGGTGGTACTGACCATGTACACAAGGATATACAGAGTTAACCTGCTTCTATGTCTGTACTCAAAATGGAGTCACATGCTGCTTGTAAAATGGAGTCCCCTAGGGCAAGGCACAGCCTGAAAGCTACTCTTTTACACAATGTTGAGCAATTTAGAGCAAGACACAGCCTGATCTATACAGCTTTGTATCAGTGTGTTACTTGTCAAAATTTGCAGAAGCCAAGGTAACTAAGCAACCTTCTTCTAGCCTTGTATTGTCTCATTCCAGCAATTAACACAGGTTGTGAATGGTGTTAACAGTCGTTCTCACTATCTAGTAGTGAGACAGACTATTTCACTGCAAACCATGACTTCTTTTAAAAACTATTATGCACAAAACAAGAATATATGAAATGATATTCTGAAATTTTAAAAGTTGAAAACTCTCACAGGAAATAAAGACTCTTGCAACAATGTTCAACTGGCAATTATTAGTTTTAACTAATATAGCTAGATTGTGTCAACAAATCAGAATATAAGTGTATGAATCTTTTCCTAAGAGAAGAAAGGACATTTATTCCATGAATATAGCTATCACTTGGAAACATTTTACTCCCTTTTGAAACTGTCATCTAAGCCAATTTATGAGTCACCCAAGAAAAATTAAAGAGAAAATTTATGGCGATACATCATATACAACTGATGGGAAATTTTTTAATCAGCCTGAGCTAGTACTTATTGTTATAGAAGCTACAGATATTGGAACTGATTCAATGAAGATGATTAAAGTGCACAATTAATTCTGAGTGAATTAGCAAACACCTAGACTGGGTCAGTGATAAATTGCATTACAGGAAGTTGGCAGAGAACATAGCTGAGTAATGTGCTTAAGTAATACTTCAGGCTGTAGTGGTTGTTGGAAAGGGCAAGTAGGCTATAAAAATCTACAAGCGGTCCTTTTATGAGATTGGAAATCCTGAAAGTGACCTGTAAAGCAAGTTGGCCATGTGTCATGCCACTGTTTGGTTCAGCTTTCACAGACCACATCATGCCAGAAGTCAGAGGACACGGAATGAAGTTCTACACTTAATCAGCCTCAGAATGTGATGCAAATATTCTTACTGTGATGTCATGTACTTTGCAAGGCACATGGTTCAAAGCATTGTGGTCTCTAGAAGAGCTACCTTTCTTGATCTCCTATGTGGGTGATGAATATGTTGCAACTAGACAGATAGTCAGACAAATAGTAAGACCCAGCATGATCTGCTCTGATTTACTCTCAAAGCCACCCCAGAGCCAGTGGCTTCCACGTCCTTTGTCTCCCAAACTCAAAGAATAGATGTCTCAGACAACAGGGAGGGTAAGCTTTTAGAAAGGTGTTTGTTATGGGACCATAGGGAAAAGCTTAAGAGAAAGAAGGAAAGCAGAGCTCCTGTGGAGCAAAAACGAATCCCAGAGATGTGGTATTATCAAGGCTTCCTATTTATGGGTTAAGTTTTCTTTGGATTCTGGCCTGTTGAGGAGGTGAGCAGATCAATCCAGTCATCCCATCCACCAGGAGTCCAAGCACTTCAGTTTCAATCACATCCTCACATACCAGGTTGTGGTGCTCATTAGCTTGTGTAAAAGGAAAGGAAGAGAATAAGAAACCAGACTAGGAAACAAAGCTCCCAAATGTATCTTGTATTTCTACAAAATCAACAACATTTCCACCTTGTGGCTCAGGATGAGGATCAAGGTTCCTACCCCTAGTCTATCTCCTGTTCTCATCATTAAAGCACTGCCTTCTCGGATCTATGTACGGCTCCTTGATAATGCACAGCTTAACGATTCAGTCCCTGTCTCTGCTCAATGCATTTTTTTTGTGACAGACTGCAGAAAGTCAGGCATTCCAGTAACAGGAAAAAAAAAACAATGAAGTCATCTGGGTCAGGTGTACTTCTACTATTCTTTGGCTATTGGGCATTGACAACACTGATTGTACCTTTACCAAAGCCAAGATTTGAGTTAAACCCAAACCAACCATTTTAATTTTTCAGTGTCTTTCCCCCTTCTTCCCTCATCACACTTTTTAAATGCAGGGTCTCTGTATTTGGCCCTGGATAGCCAAAAACTCATATGTGGACCAGGTTGGTCTTGAACTTGAAACAATCCTGCTGCCTCTGCTTCCCCAAAGGTTACTGAAATTTTGAAGAGGTCTTTCATGGAATACTGGGGAAATCATGTCCCCTTTTGGGGTTCTTAAACTCGTTAATAAAATAATTTAAGAATGGACTCAAGCAGAAACTGGAGGATAATTTTATTAGAGGTTTAAAAAAAACAGGATAAGCAAGCTGTCCATCTGAGCATCTGTCACAAGAAGAGAGAAGAAAATAGCCATGCCGTTTTAGTCAAGCAGGCATGGAGGTCCACCACATGGTGGGAGGCAGCCGTGTAATGGGGGTGGGGTTTTGTTAAAAAAGAGTAAGAAGGACCAAAGTATAAGTCAAAGCTTGTTTAGGTTCTAGCCAGCAGCTGAACAAAAGAGACAGAAAAAGAAACATCATATTTGAGGACTCATAAAGGTTGGTTGACCCAAAGAACTTCATGAATCTCATAGAAGCTTATAGGGACTGTGATATGGGGGAGAAAATTTAGGGCAGGAAAAGGAGAGTATCTCATTAAACAAATAATTATTCTGCCTAACTCTCTAGTATGGCTTAAAGTGAACCCCTATTCCTAGGAGTGGTCTCTCCTTCCTGTGGGATGATCCCCTAGTCAGGTCATTGATCCTGTCCAAATGCAATGTTAGGTTGCCACAGAGGCAAGAGATTCTATTGTCTTGATCAGAAGGAGATTTTTCTTTAATGGAACTTTATGGCTACTCTAACTCTAATACAAAAGCACCACCATACTCAGCTTCAACACACTTTTTAAAAGCACCCATTGTATTTAATGAAAATATTGTTATTTTTTAAAGGAATAAGAGAAGTTTGTTCTAGACCTATTTTGAGTAACCATGGCCTGGGAATTTAGATTTAGGTTACTCCAAATTCCATGTTCCAACATGGAAGCAGTTTCACAGAACCAAAGAAAGTCATAAATCAGGGAAATTAACTTTAAAATACATTTATGGATACATCAGAGAGGCAGGTATATCGAGACTAAGGAGAGATTTTTTTTAATAGGCAAAAGATACTATGTAATGACACTTTTAGTTCTTGGGTTGGTAGAAGCTAGCGTTCTACTAAGTTAATAGCTTCTAAGAGATTTTTATTTGTTATTATGGTGTTAGTTCAGATACAGAGAGGGACAAGGAACGGCTGTTCTGGAAATCTAAAACTAGCTCATGGTAATGTAATCAGCCTCTGAACCTACAAAATCCAGTCTCTTCACAGCACTGAGATTCCAGTTGGTCCATCTGTCTCTGCAGATGCAGACTCTGAGCAGGAGTCTTTTGTTCACAGCCAGACAGAGCTTCTTTTTTCAGGAACTTTTGTTCACAGTTCCTCCTGTTGGCCAAGCACCATATTTTCTGCATGTGGGGGGCATATGTTGAATGTCCTAAGGTCTCTCATAGCTAGGAGGGTTATTGCTAGGATTTGTGTAGATGAGGCTTGAGTAGTGATCAGGACCACAGTCTTCAGGAAACTGGAACAGCTGGAAAGAATCTCCTGGGTCATATCAAAACTATCAGCCATTATGATCCAGATCTGAATTATTATTTTAATGTAAATATTATTATTATTAAAGTATATCAGGAAATTTTGTCTGCAGAGAAAATACTCCAAAGCTTCCTTGAACTGTGCAGCACCTTGCTGTTTCGTTGTTAACCTAACACATTGGTGTCTGAATTAATAATTAAGAAGAGCATATGTTGTATCTTACAAGTTCAAAGCCCCAAGTATTTATCTTTTTTTTTTCAGTTTCAGCAGCAGTGTCATTAGGAATTTAAGTACATAGACTTGTTGCCTAGTTTTCCTGTATCTTAAAAAAATGAGGCCTAGTGGCTTCTGATTTGACCTTATTGGTTATAATTACATCCAGGACATCTCCAGGGCTATATTACCAAGAGAGAAAAGGGGGCAAGGTTTCTCTTTTAACATGGATATAATATTTTATTAAGTATTTGAGAATTTCTTGATCACATTCGCCCACCACTCCTCTCCCCAACTTCTCCCAGACCCACCCCCCCTCTCTGAATCCCCCCACTTCTTGTCCTCCTTTTGTCTTAAACAAGACTACCTCATAGTAGATGTCCTGTTCCTCTAGCTTTTAAAATCTTTCTGCCTGCTCTTCTGTCTTAATTATAGTGATTGTGACATACTGATTGGGAATAGGCAGCCCATGATCAGTTGATGTCTGCATTTTAACTTGGTGTAACTTTCTTTGATGATCTCCCTCTACTGCAAAAAAGAGCTTCTTTAATGAGGGATAAGAGCTACACTTAGCTGTGAGTCTAAGGAGAAGTTTTCACAATGCAGTTAGAAATAGGGAGAGTTTTTACATATGAAGTCCTTCAAAATTCTGTTTTTTAAATAAGTCAATAAAGTGAAATTGCTTTCAATAACAAACAATACACTAGATTTGCACTCTTTTTTTTTTAAAGATTTATTTATTTATTATGTATACAATTTCTGTCTTCACATATCCCCACAGCACAGATCTCATTACAGATGTTGTCAGCACATTGGTTGCTGGAATTGAACTCAGACTTTGAAGAGTAGCAGTCTTAACCTCTGAGCAATCTCTCCAGCCCCGTAGATTTGTACTCTTTTTGTGCTGGGTATAACACACTATGAAAGTATCATTCAAAACTCCTGAAACATAAATGAAATAAAATAATTCATAGTTTGCTAAGCATCATATATACATGTATGTATATGTATATATATATGTATATATGAATGTATATATGTGTATAAAATGCAGTTTAGTAGTATACTTTAGAAAAGTGGAAGCAGTAAGTTCTTCTCTAGGTGCTATGGCCTCACCAGCCATGGGTAGTTAGCTATGTTTACAGTGCCAGACAGGAATTCCCTCCTATTGAGTGAGACTTAGCTCCAATTAGGAGGCTGTTGGTTGGCCCCAGGGTATAAATGCCACTATTGCACCTTCAGGAATATCTTGCTGTGCTGGTGATTGCTGTGGTTTGTAGGAGTTAGAGCTGGATAGGACTGTTGAGTGCTTTTCTCTGCTGGCAGCTTGCATGTCTCCTTCCTATACTTAATGACTTTTTGAGATACAAACTGAGAGCCTCCAAAGTGGTGTCTATGACTCATGCTAAAATAGTTCATTCTAACTCTCCCTTGAAGACCCACATCAACATTTGGCTGTATCCTCTTTACCTGGACTCCCTGTTCTTGAGAGTCTTCATTAGCATCTTCAATAAAATCACCAACTGTTTCAAACTGATTATACCTGAAATTTTTCTGCATCAAAGCCAGAAATCCCAGTTGGGCCTGAGTCAAGGTCTCTAAAACATTAGAAGAACTCCTCAGACAGCTGAGGGTGACAGTATGGAGTTGTGTCCTTGTCCTCTAACCATTAACAATGTAAGCAAGAATCCAAGTTTATTCTTATAAAAAATCATCTTATCTTATTTTATTTAGAATATTTATAATGTGTGTGTGCACTCGTGTATGTGCATATGTGTGCATAGAGGCCAGAAGAGGATGTTGGACCCCTGAAAGCTGAAGTTACAACAAGTAGAGGGACACCCGGTTTGTTACATGTATGTTGGGATCCAAACTGCTCCTCATGATTGAGCACCAAGTTCCCTCAAAAACTGAGCCATCTCTCTAGCCCACCAATACTATTTTTAAAAGAGGCTATATCATTTCCCTGCTGTTTAGGCTTTATGAACATTTTGAAGATCATTTGACTGTTACACTCAAGTTTTTATGTTGCTGCAACAAAACATCTGAGGAAAATACATGTATTTGTGTCACAGTTTAAAGACTGAGAGTCCAAGTTAAGGAAGTCCCTCTATTATAAAGCCTCTGGTGAGAACTTCTTGGTAGATGACATTGAGACAAACACTTAGAAGCTGCCTTTCCTAAGAAGCAGGGCTCCACACTTGCATCACTTCCTTCTGCTCTCAGAGTACCACTTTCTTCTCACTTGCAAAATGAGCTTGTTTCACAGGGATGCAGGAATCTGAAACACAAAGCAGACTTTCAAAGAAAGGATATAAAAGGCTCACTACCCATGGCTGGTGAGGCCATAACACCTAGAGAATGAATGATACTTTCATAGTGTGTTATACCCAGCATTAAAAGAGTACAATTCTAGTGTATTGTTTGTTATTGAAAGCAATTTCACTTTATTGACTTATTTTTTAAAAGGAAGGGGGTTATGAACAAAGAGAACCACAAGGCTGGGAGTGGATAGGAATCCTTCATGCATGTGAGTGTCAGAAGAGGGCATCAGATCCCCTTGAGCTGAAGTTGTAGCCTACCTGATGTAGGCTCTGGGGATCAAACTTGGGTCCTCTTCAGGAGCAGTAGGAGCTAATAATAGCTAAGCTTACCTAGAGCCCAGTCTTCCAGCTCCAGGACCAATTAGTCTATCTTACAATAAATTTACTTATGTGCTGGCCTTTAACTCACAGGTTTCTGTAAATTGAAATTATAAGATGACCACATGGTAGACAGAAACTTTGACTACTCCCCATCCCACATTTTTAGGTCAAACTGAAAATGAATCCATTTCCATTTTTCAATTTCTGTCTCCTAATTCCTTTTAAAATATAGGGGCCTATCCTGTATATGCTGTACACACTTGTAATCCTAGCACTTGAAAGACAGAGGCAGCAGAACCAGAAGTTCAAGGTCATCCTTGCTACTCAGACTTGAGTCCAGCTAAAGCTACATGAGATCCTGCCCCCACCTAAACACAAACAAAGCAACAACAACAAAAGACAGGGGCTGACTGGGGCTTTAAGAATGTATCAATTCAGTTCCCAGCACCCATATTGGGTGGCTCACAACTACCTGTAACTCCAACTTCAAGGATCTGATGCCCTCTTCTGGGCTCCACAGGTATCACACACACACACACACACACACACACACACACACACACACACACAGAGAGTGAGAGAGAGAGAGAGAGAGACAGACAGACAGACAGACAGACAGACAGACAGAGACAGAGAGACAGAGACAGACAGAGACAGTCAGAGAGACAGAGACAGAGAGAAATATTAAAAAGTAAAAAGAGAAAGAAAACTTCTATTAAATAGCAAGGAGTTGGGAGGACATACAGAAAGAATATACTGTGGGTTGAATGAATTTAAATGCTAGGAAATAGCAGAACTTGAGCAGAAGCACATATATGAGACCACATGGTAAGAAGGATGCTAGCAAAATTCAGGAATCAGAATTGCGGTCCCTCCAACTTTGTTACTTTTTCTTTTGGAGGAGAAGGGGACTTTTTGATACATAATCAAAATGTGTCAAAAGCAGGAGCTTATGTAGCTCGGGCTGGCCTTGGAATGTAGCAGATGAAGATCATGGACTCCAAGTCTTCCTGTCTCCTCCACCCAAATGCTAGTATTGTTTCTTAATTTTCTTTTTAGATAATTCATTATGAATGTAGAGAAATACCGCTGACTTTTTTGTTGGTTTTATATTCTGTGACTACTGAGATCATTTACCAGCTTTAACTTTGGTAGAATTCTTAGGGCATTTTTTAAGATTCATCTTTTTTTTTTATTATTTCTTTGAGAGTTTCCTACAACTTGTTTGGTCGTATTCACTCCCTCAGCTTTTGCCAGATCCACGTCCCTTCCCTCCAGATACAACATTTTATACATAAGATCATGGCATCTATGAGCAGATACTATTTCATCTCTTCCTTTCTATTGTGAATGTCTTCTGTTTCTCTTTCTGTCCTCATTACTCTGGTCAGGACTCCCAGTACTATGTCAATCAAAGCAGAATAGGTGGGGAAAGCGGGCATCTTTTTCTTGTTCCTGACCTTATACAAAAAGCTTTCAACTTCTCACCATTCCATATGATGTTTGCTGTGGGCTTGTCATATGAGATCTTTATTATATTCTTATAGTCCTACTTTGTTGAGTGTTGATAACTGAAAAGCTGTTGAACTTTGTAAAATGCTTCTGAAACAATTGACATGATTTTTTTTCTAGACAGGGTTTCTCTGTGTAGTCCTGGCTATCTGGAACTCACTCTGTAGAATAGGTTGGCCTTCAACTCAGAAATCTGCCTACCTCTGCTTCCCAAGTGCTGGGACTAAAGGTGTACGTAACCATCACCCAGCTATGATACATTATTTTTTACTTTGTCCTATAAATATGACACATTTCATTGAGTTTTCCATATTAAAATAACCTTGTGTCCTAAAGATGAATCCCACTTGGTCATGATATAAATTATTGGCATAAAATACAGCTTTCACTTTAAAGGGAGTAAGAAAGTTTATTCTGAGCTTAATAGAAATTACTGTGACCTAAAAACATGGATTCACATTGCCCCAAAAATATCTTCAACTATGAAAGTGGTTACATGAACTTCTTTTAGTCACAGAACAAAAGAAAAGTGTAAATCAAGGCATTTTTAAATGCATTGATGGGAATATCCGGTAGGTGAGTTACAGAAAAGTAGGGGAAACTCTGATAGGTTTTAGATGTTATTTGATGACATTCCTGGGTTTGGAAGTTGGTGGGAGCCAGTTAACACATTCCCAGTGCTTCACCTGATAGATGAAAGGATGTTACCTAGACCAGAGGTAGGCGATGAATGGCCATTAAGGAGACAAAAGCCAGAGATAATTTTGCTGAATAGAATTGCACCATTCTAGCTTGCTACAATCACAAATTTGTAATCAGGCAGTCAGTCTTAGAGAATTGTTCATTTGTGTGACTTTTTTCTGGGAGCTTCAGTTCACAACAATTTCTTTTAACATGCTGTTAAATTTGGTGTACTGTATTGTGTTGAGAATTCTCATGCATATTCATCAAATATATGGTTCTGCAGCTTTGAGGTACCACTTTAGACTGGCTTTTGTATCAAGATAATACTGGCCTGACAAAATGAGCCTGGAATTTTTTGGAACTATTACAGCTAGCATTTTTAATTAAAGAAGAATATTATAAATTATATAAAAGTACATTTCGCACATAATAAATTATTTTGTGAAACTTTCTTGTCTGTTGCAAAAAGGATAGATGTATGCAGGTGTTTTTTTGTGTGTGTGTGCATGTGTGTCTGTGTGTGTGTATTAAGTAATCTGTAAAACATTTTCTTATTTATTTATTTATTTATTTATTTATTTATTTATTACACATACAGTGTTCTGCCTGCATGTATGCCTGCAGAACAGAAGAGGGCCCCAGATCTCATTACAGATGGTTGTGAGTCACCATGTGGTTGCTGGGAATTGAACTCAGGACCTCTGGAGAAGCAGCTAGTGCTCTTAACCATTGAACCATCTCTCCAGCCTCCTGTAAAGCATTTTCAAACCATAAATTATGGTTTCAAATTTTGGGCTGGAGATGAAGCTCAGTTAGTGAGTGTCTGCCTAGCATTCATGAAATCCCAAGTGTGATCCCAAGCACTCTGTAAAATGAATATAGGGGTGCACACCATGTAATTCTAGCATTTGGGAAGTGGAGGCAAGAGGATCAGAAGCTCAAGGTCATTTTTGTTCATATAAGGAATTCAAGGCCAGCCTGAACTACATGATACTCTATCGCAATAAAAGACGTATAAGTTTCACTGTTATATGGTTATCATAACTGACCCAAACCTTGTTCTAGAAATAGGTAAATAGGTACCTGATGCAATTCTGCACAACTGCAACATGAAGAGATTTCTGATAACTGAACAAATTATCTATGTTTTAAATATTACAAATCTGGGCTGGAGAGATGGCACAGGAGTCAGGAGAACTTGTTGCTCTTGTAGAAGGCCTGGATTCAGTTCCCAGCACTCACATGGTAGCTCACAATCATCCATTACTCCAGCTCCTGGAGATCCAATGCCCTCTTCTGGCCCCTCTAGGCACCAGACATAATGTGGTATACAGACAAGCATGCCAGCAAAAAACCCATATGCATAAAATAAATACATCTAAAATAAGTCAACCTGCTTAGAGAGCATAGATCTCCTGTATAAAGATTCCATTTTAAACCAAGTCTAAGTCAAAACAATTACCTGAGGACCTATCATATTCAAGATAGCCCTCAGTGCAATTCTGAAGTGCCTAAAGCAGTCCTTTACTTAAAATTGATTTGATGTTTAATCACTGTATATGCAGTGTCTACAGAAGTCCTTGTTAGTAGTAGATGATGAGCAATTATTTGTTGAATTACTTAAGTGAGTTCTAATAAGGCCACTAAATATGTAAATTAAATGACAGCAGAAAATACATCATAATCAATTGCCACGAGAGCAGTACTAATAAAAATGCAGTTTCCCAGGTTTTCTTCATTTTTATCATTTGTATTTGTACTTTTCCTTTTTTCCAACGTGTTCATTAGTGCATGATTGACATAATAATATGTGTGCTTAGCAGATGAATAAATAGGCAGAATTTCTAAGCTGAAAGGTACATAAATGATTAATCTTTTATGATCTTTGATTTTATAAAGAAATTAAGTCCTAGAGGGACACACAATTTTCAATGGCTAAATATAGATTATAGCACCATATAACCCAGTCCATTAAAATTCCAAAAGTAGTTGAAATGGCACAGAGACTATAAAGTCATCATCACCTGCCTTGAAGACCACTTCCTAGGGCTGGCAATATTGTTTAGAGGGGAAAGTCTCTTGCTTCTCATCTGATGACCTGCATTTGAAGTGATGGAAGAGCTAGCTAGTAACTCTAATCATTCATTACACACTATAAATGAATCAAATTATTATTATGGTATACTTCATAAGGATGCACAGGCATGTCTCAACTTAAAACAAGCAAGAAAGAGGGCAAGTATTTCAGAAGTTGGTGCCTGCTGGTTTCTTCTTGAGGTTTTAGAAATGCTCCTCTAGAAAATGATGAAGTCAGACTGCAGAAATGGAAAAGTGTGTGTGTGTGTGTGTGTGTGCGCGTGCGCGCGCGCTAAGAGAATTGCTTCAGCCTTTTTCCTGAAATGTAACTTCACTAAAATTCCTGTAATTTGCAGCCTTGAGGGACTGAAAAGTTGAATTTCCTGTATTTCGATGGAAACCCACTCACAGTGGTGAGAACAAGTGTGCAATCTTAACAGATAGCAATACCAATGTTCTGCTCTACAAATTCTCTCATCAAATTAACAGTGTTTCCTTCTGACCTTCACACATATGGTATAGAGTACATGCACAAGCACACATGAACACACACATATACATATGTATGTACATACATACATATAATTAAAACTCCCAAACTAAAGAAACCCCTAATGCAGTGGTTCTCAACCCTCCTAATGCTGTAACCTTTAACAGTTCCTCATGTTCTGGTGACCCTTGACCATAAAATTATTTTAACTGCTATTTCATAACTGTAATTTTGTTGCTGTTATGAATCATAATGTAAATGCCTATATTTTCCAATGGTCTTAGGCAATCTCTGTGAAAGGGTCTTTCATCCCCAAAGGGGTTGCAATCCACAGATTGAGAACCAATGCCCTAATGCATCAAAGTCTGTAGTGTGTGTACCTAAGTGCATATTAACTGCTTCTCTGATGACTCATATGCTCTTCTCACATCTTATGGATGTGGCTATAAGAATTTTTTTCACCCTCTGTATAGCATATAAATAAAGGTGCTATTTCATCCATTTAGCAGTGAAAAAATTGACAACTCGAATGAAAAAGACTCTTGAGAAGCAGGAAGTAGTTGAAAAGAGAAAAGGGCAGAAGTCACAGGATTCATCTGGAAATTCTGAACAAATAGCAACTAATGAATCACATACCACCAGGAAGTGCCATTAAAGTAAAGCAAAGATAATTATTTTTGAGGAATCTCATTCTTGCTGATGTAGCTTTTTGAAATGTCTGGCATTCTCAGGAAGTTCCTAGGGATATGGTAGATCAACACTTACTTTTCTGTACAGTTCATAATCAGGTACAAGATGCACTGTGCTAACTGAAGAAATGGTAAACTACCTGTCACCAAGTTCAATGACTTTCCTTTCTGTTTCTGTAAGCTTCTCAAGATTTTAAATAGAGAAGTCCAGGAAGATGGCTCAGTACATAAAGTACTTGCCACACAATCATGAGGACCTGAGCTTGGATCTGCAGTAATCACATTAAGAAACTGTGCATGGTGGTAATTTTAGCCATGGGGAGATGGAGACAGGGGGAAAACTAGAGGCTTTCTGGCCAGCCCATCTAGATAAAGCAGTGAGTTCTGGGTTCAATAAGAAAAACTGTGTCAAGAATAGGTAGATAGATAGATAGATAGATAGATAGATAGATAGATAGATAGATAGATAGATAAGCAGTAGAAGAAGACACCTGAAGTTGACCTCTGGCCTTCATGTGTGCATGTTCTTATATGTTAGGAATTTTGCATTCATCTGTTTTTAAAATACATCATAGATTGTTGACCTTGTCTCAAACAAACAGACAACACAGACAGGCAGGCAGGCAGGCAGACAGAAAACAATTCATTCTAGCTAATTTGGAAATTAAACTTAGTTTGGCTTAATAAAGAGTTGAACTAGGTAATGGTCAGAATTGCTGGACAACATGAAGGAACAAGCTGCAAACTAAATTACTTGACACAAATCTCTATACTTAAGAATAAAACTAGTGCCTGGCGGTGGTAGCACATGCCTTTAATCCCAGCACTCGGGAGGCAGAGCCAGATGGATCTCTGTGAGTTCGAGGCCTGCCTGGGCTACAGAGTGAGTTCCAGGACAGGCTCCAAAGCTACACAGAGAAACCCTGTCTCAAAAAAATACATAAATAAAACTAGCAACTAGGTGGTGGTAGTGCATACCTTTAATCCCAATACTTGGAAGCAGAGGCAGGTAGATCTCTGAGTTCGAAGCCAGCCTGGTCTACAGAGTGAGTTCCAGGACAGCCGGGACTGTTACACAGAGAACCCTTGTCTCAAAAAACTAAAAAAAAAAAAAAAAATGAGCTGGTGATATGGCTCAGCAGTTAAGAGCACTGGTTACTCTTCCAGAGATCCTGAGTTCAATTCCCAACAACCACATGGTGACTCACAACTTTAATGGGAACTGATGCCCCCTTCATATCTGCAAGTATACATGCAGATAGAGCACTTATACATAAATAAATAAATCCTTAAAAAAAAAAAAGAAAACTAGCTTGTTAAGGAAACTGCTTTTGATGCAGGGTGCCAGAATGAGGCTACTTCTCTAATTCTGATTTATCTGGAGAGATGGCTCAGGGGTTAAGAGCACTGACTTTTCTTCCAGAGGATCCGAGTTCAATTCCCAGCACCCACATGGCAGCTCACACCTGTCTGTAACTCCAGTTTCAGGGGGCCCCAACACCCATGGCAAAACCACAAATGCACATAAAAATAAAAAATAGAGGTTGGCTATCGTACTGTAATGCATAAACTGCATTAAAAAAAGAATGGAGCAGAAATTATGTTTGCTGGGTGTTAAATAAATGAGTCTATATTTTTCTTCCTGTCTAAGAAGAAGAGATGTTCTATTCCTTTGCAAAATGGATCTTCTATACTTTGTAATGTGTAATTTGCTTAAATTTAATTTTGAAAAGAAATTCATAAAGTATAAATTGTAGATATTAATGGGTACTATGTGATATTTCAGTGTGTGTGTGTGTGTGTGTGTGTGTGTGTGTATACTGTGTCATATTTGAATCAGGTCCTCTTGAACTCTTCAGTACATGGTTCCATCTATGGTTAGATTTTTTTGCTTTGTTTTGTTGAAACAGGGTCTCATATAGTCCAGGCTGGCCTTGAATTCTCTTTATAACCCTTATAACAACCTTGAACTTCTGATCCTCCTTTGTCCACCTCTCAAGGGCTAGGATGACAGGCATGTGCCACTATAACAGGTATACGCAGTACTAGGTATCCATCCCAGGGCCTCTTGAATACTATGAAATCATGCTATTAACTCTGCTATATCCCAAGCTGCACTCATCAAATCTTCTTGGTTCTATCTGTTCTCAGTCTCTACTATTTGCTTTCCACTGGTATTAGTTACTTTTTTCATAGCTGTGACAAAACACTTGACTAAAGAAACTTAAGAAGGAAAGTTTTATTTTGGCTCATAGTTCATGAGTACAGTCCACCATAGTGGAGAAGGTGTGAGTCAGCTGGTCACATTGCATCCTCAATCAGAAAGCATAAATGCTGGTGCTCATCTAATTTCTGTTTTTATTCAACCCATGAAATGATACTGAAATGATCCACTCAAGAAAGATCCAAACCACCACATTAATTAAGCCAATTAAGAGTATAAGAGAAGAGTCCTTCAATTTTGAACAGTGACCAAGAACAACAGATGAATGGCTCAGAGTCTTTTAGTACCAAAGCTCCAGGGTACAGCATTTTTAAAGGCAAAAAACCCACAATTACATCAATGTTGGATGAGGTCATTGTAACCTTACAACATGTGTTTAGACAGAACACAGTAATTATTTCAGACACAATGTGACAACTAATTTTGATTTTATTTTCAGTTATTTTAGTTTATGTTTAGTTTGTATAAGCATTAATTATTTTGGTTAATACATTTAGACCATGATCAGGGTCACTGAAATTCCAAATAGGTTACAAAGGCAAACATGGTTGTTGGGGGATAGAGGGCTGGGAAGTGTCTAAGCAGCCATGAAGTGGAGGGTTATGGGATGTTTTACACAGTGAAAATGTATTGCTGTGATTGGTGTAATAAAGAGATGAATAGCCAATAACTAGGTAGGAGAGATAGGAGGGACATCCAGACAGAGAGAGAACACTGGGAAGAAGGCTTAGTCACCAGCCAGATGTTGAAAAAGCAAGATGGGCAGTACAGAGTAAGGGTAACCAAGGCACTTAAAAGAACATAGATTAAAAGATATGGGTTAATTTAAGTTATAAGAGCTAGTTAGGAATAAACCTAAGCTATAGGCTGAGCTTTCATAATTAATAATGGGTCTCTGTTGATTATTTGGGAACTGGCTGGTGGGATACAAAAAGATTTGTTACATACGGCATCCAATGTGGAGGCTCAAATAGCCAAACATAGGGACTAAGAAAGCTAAGGAAAGTTCTGGACAAGGAGCCAAATGTGGATTCCTAGTCCTGCAGTCTCTCAGGTGCGCTCATGCTCAGCAGCATACAGGTGCACAGCTACCAGCTGCTGCCTGTGGGCTGGAGCCATCCACCAGTGCCATCCACCAGGACTATGCATTAAGCTGAGCTGAATGGTGGCTGATACGGCAGTTGAAGATTTGTCTCATGTAGTGAGAGAATGCTGTAGGTGCTTAGTAAAGCCAAGTCCAGATACAGAAAACCTCAAAAAAGTACAGTATGCTTAAAAATGTGCTTAGATGCTAAAGAAAGAAAAGAAAATGAGTATAGATAGTCATAAAAATAGTTTAAAAATAATAGTAAAGTCATTAAAGAGAAAGTAATATTTAAAAATAAGCCATGGAAAGATGGGAAATACATAGAGTGTCTGGATTCTATATGGTGCTTTGTTGACTTTGAATTTTTAAATACTAATGTACAAAAAATAATAGCTGCTGAGAGACCTTGGATTATGGAAACTGCTAAATTAAACCAATCTATATATTTTAAGAATATCTTAACTTCAAAATGGAAATCAAAAATTATGCTAAAATGGGGAAGAAATTATGTCTTTGTTTCTATAGAAAACAAAAACTTATGGTTCTCTTCAAAATTAATAAAGATCAAATTTGATTGGGGGGAGACCTAAAAATCTTGACTACAAACATGAAGAAAGAAACCAAGAAAGAATATAGAACAGGTGATGTATATGCTGATTCCTCTATTATGGGAGCAGCTCTAAGACTGGATGAGACATGATAAATCTTGTTGGCTAAGGAGTCCTCATGAATTATTATTATATGCCATCCTTTCATATGGTGTGGATAAAGATTTGGTTATGTAGTCCAAACAAATTTATAAAGTTAATGGATGCCTTTTACCTGTTCAAACATAAAACAAAAAAATCTTTAATTGACTTGTGCATACCATATTCCATACTTTTGTTAATGTAGATAGATATATATGTTACCTTTAAATTGTGTGTGTTTTCACAACAAAAGAATCACACACCAATGAAGACAAGTGGCCCAGGTGGTCTAGCTTCTCAGAACGCCTCTGCTGCAGTTTCCTCAAAATTCTGCATCTAGAACAACTTCAAAAGCTGCTAGCTGAGATGGTCCAGCCTCACACACTACTCCAGCCAGGACTTCAGATAGGCTCTGTACATTCCAATCACACAGAGACTAAACAAAAAATAATATAGCTAGCTTTCCAAGAAATTGACCATTATCCCATTTTTCTCAGGGTCCCCCAAGGATGCCATCTCCTCCAGACAACAGGAAGCAGTCTAGAGAACAGGATTCCCAAATTCCCAAGAGGTGGGGTGGGTAGTTTTTGGTCATTCAATGGATTATGGATGTTTATCATCATTTAAGGAGGTTGATAACAAGTTGTTATTGGTTATGGTCAGGGGAAAAGCTGAGCAAAAGATTAGATTCAAGGATTTATTTCTAAAGGGAAAAGGGAGGGTATAGTATAGAAATGATGAGATAAAAATGTAGGATGTTGAGTTTACTTTTGAACTAAAAAACAACTACTAGTCTCAAACATTTTACATTGGTATGGATTTTTATATATTTATACAAATTTAAGGTTATTTTTGTTATACTGTATATATTTCTACTCTTGTTTAAGGTATCATACCTATGCATCTCATTTAACAATGTAATATAAATTTCTAGTCCTTGAAAGCTATTCAGGATAATAAGGAAATGCAGGTTAGTAATTGGTCATCTATAACAATCAAACTTATAGTCATATTAGATATGTTTTCAAAGTCAAACAGAGATATATTTTAAGTAGAGTCTTACAGAATATGGAATTTAAAATGTTTTAATAACATAAGGCTTTTCATGACAGTGAGGCACATCTGTTCCTAGCAGCACCAATTTACTTCAAAAGAGGATGGCGGGCATCAAAGAACCTCTTAAAGAGGTTTCCTTTCATTTGTGGCAAAGTTAGCCACTGGGCAAAGAAACTGCCCGTGCCTTGACTACAGACAGAATGCTGTCCAAATTGGGCAAGCAGGACACAAAAGAAGGTAACTGCCAAACTTTGCCAAGACAAGATAGGACAGTCCTTCAAAATTCCTGCTTCACAGAAAAGTCAGATATTCTAGGCCTGTAGGCCAAAGATGAATGCCCTAATGTTGTAGGGGAATCTTGGCATGAGTTTCCAGGCTGCCAGATGTCTCTGTCATTTCTTAGTTTTGGAAGTCACTTGCTCTGCACTTTCTGCTTAATCATGTAATATTATATCCTTCTCGGGTCTCTGATGGGGTTGAAGAATTGATATTTAGTTATATTTTCTCTAGTTTTGATAGAGAACAAATCAGGCACAAAATATTGGACTCACTAAGATAGGATAAATAATGGAGAATTTTCTCTGAATTGGCCAAATACTAATGGATTGGACATTACCAATGTATTTCTTACTTAATCATTGTTGTTACTGTATATAGTTTTACTGTATTAGAGTTAAAACTTTCCCTTTTCATTTAGACAAAAAAAGGGGGATGTTGTGGGATATTTGTACACTGTGAAAATGTATTGCTGTGATTGGTGTAATAAATAGCTGAACAGCCAATGGCTAGGCAGGAGAGACAGGCAGAATTCCTGGTCAGAGAGAGAATGCTGGGAAGAAGGCATAGTTGCTAGCCAGATGTTGAGGAAGCAGGATGGGCAGTACAGAGTAAAAGTAACCAAGCCACATAAAAGAATGTAGATTAATAGATATGGGTTAATTTAAGTTATATAACCACTTAGGAACAAGCCTAAGCTATAGGCTGAGCTTTCATAATTAATAATAAGTCTCTATGTCATTATTTGTGAGCTAGCAGCCCAAAGAAAAATCCAATTACAGTGGATTCAGGATAAAATGGTGTTACCTTTAGTTACTTCATTCTCCCATTTCTTGTAGTTACACTTCAAATTCTTGATTTTTATGAAGGAGCAGATATTGGATAACAGTCAATTAATTAAGCAGGGCTCTATCATTAGACCTTGAAGGAGAAGGACAAAAGAACCCATGAAGCCTGGAGTAAGGTGGCAAGCCATGGATTCAAATAGAACCAGGAATAGTTGGCCTTTTTGTTTATTTATGAGCCAACTGTTGATTGGATGCATAGTCAGGCATAACTCATTAAAGAAAGCAGATGTTTTTTTTATAAAATTATTATATTTATATACAGCACAGCTAGTAAACTTTAGTGTCAGAGATTCATCCTGGAGATTCATTGAGGCTAGCCCTATAGAAAGCATTATGGCTAATATTACCATGAGTCCAAAGAGAGAAGGGAACATTGTAATCCCTAACTCCAAATATCCACCATTGAATTTCTTAAGCTTTGCCATGCAAAGGTTCATTGGCTTCCAGGCTTATAACTGGAGTAGGGTAGGAAAGCTGGTCTCTGTTGTCTTTAGAAAGTGTAATGCACTACACCTATCTTGATATACAAGTTTTGTAAGGCATAGGCCTTTATTCCACACCACCGCTACCACTTGGGTCAACATCTAGAAATGGAATGGCTTGATCACATGGTAATGATGCATTTAACTTTTTGAGAAAAAAATGAAAGGATTGCACATACCAAACCAAAATCCAGCATGAAAAGCATCAGATCCTGCACCTGTATGTCCAGCATCTGGAACTCATAATCCAATCAACTGGGCTCCAAAATCTTTGGTAGTCACAGCTCTGCATCTCTTCTGACCTCAGCACACACAGATTCTTTCTTAGGCCATGTCCATTCCATACCCATAGCTCCCACCACACATACCCTATGGTCTTGACATTACCAACATTCTGATATTTCCACTGAAACCTAGGACTTAGCCTCACAGCTTCAGACAATGGCCTCTCAAGGATTCAATGCAAGGACCTTGTCACATATTGTCTAGTTTCAGATTCTTCTGAAATCATAGAGCAAGTCTCCATAAACCCTTCAATTTTTATCCTCTATGCCTTAAAAACCAGTATGACATGGATGATACTTCCAAGTTATACTGCCAGCTCTAGATGCAGTCTGCCCCCCCCCACAAACCACCGTCATATCAGCTTCTGTGTGCTGAGATCTTGTCTTCAGATCACCATTTCTACTGCACTTGTAAAGCTACTTACTAAGTTTTGAATGTTTGTTATGTATCATATATATGTTTTGTTATATATCAAATATTTTCTTCTACTCTATAGTTCTTTCATCCTCTTAAGAATATATTTTAAATAGCTTATTTTTTATTTTTTCATTCTTTTACCATATTTTTGAGAGATGGTATCACTGTATAGCTCAGACTGTGTGTGTGTGTGTGTGTGTGTGTGTGTGTGTGTGTGTGAATTAAAATTTTATTACATTTTATTTATGTGTGTATATGTGTCTGTGCATGCATGTGCATGTGTGCTTGCTCAAGTGTCACAGCACATGTGTAGAGATCAGAGGACAATTTGCCAGAGTACATTCTCTCCACCATGTGGGTCCTGGGGATGGAATTCAGGACATCAAGCTTGGCAGCACCTGATGAGCCACATCACCAGTCCCTGCATTCACGTTTTATAGGTTGTGTTTGTGGTGTTATATTAAGAGTGTACTCGTAGCCGGGCGTGGTGGCGCACGCCTTTAATCCCAGCACTTGGAGCAGAGCAGCGGATCTTTGTGAGTTCGAGGCAGCCTGGCTACCAAGTGAGCTCAGAAAAGGCGCAAAGCTACACAGAGAAACCCTGTCTCGAAAAAACAAAAATAAAATAAAATAAAATAAAAAATAAAAAAATAAAAACAAAGAGTGTACTCTTAGAGTTGGAGAGATAGCTCAGTGGTTAAGAATACTAGCTGCTTTTCTGGAGGACCAGGGATTGGTTCTGAGAACCCACTTGGAGGGTCAGTATATAACTACTGATCCACGGGATCTGATGTCCTCTTCTGGCTTCAACCGGTACTGCATGCACATGGTGCGCAGATGTAAATACAACCATGACACCAACACACATAAAATACAAATAAATAAATCTTTTTTTAAGTGTGTGTTCTCTAAAGAAAGGTCACAAAATTTTCCGCCAATGTTTTCTGTAAAGTTTTAATTTAAATATATTTACACATACATATGATTCCTTTTTAGCTAATTTTTGTCAAGTATGTTGTAGGCTAGGTGGTTTTGATTAAGCTCATGTGTTAGCATCTTCAGCAAAAAGATGATCTTTTCTCTGATGTATTGCATTTGCAACTTTGTCAAAATGTAGTGTCCAGGGTAGAATGTTGAGGAAAGCTGTCTTGCAGGCACTTCATGACCATTTCACACACTAACTCAGAGCACCTGTGATTACCTGCACAAAACCGGATCTGCCAACAATCTTTAATGGAGGGTAATTTTCACACTGGCAGCTTGGGAGTTAGAGGGATGAGAGTGACAGAGTTATGACAAGTTACCCGGGAAGCAGACTCCTGAGACCAGAATCAGGACGCAGATCTGGTTTAATGTGTATGTTCACTGGTATATATGCATACATTACCCAATCATCTAAGGACATATCGTGCTGTTATCCAATAAGTCCGAATGGCTCACAATTCGCATCATTTGAGGGCATACATAAGGGACAGTATGTCTAGGCAGTGTGTCTGGAGACAAAGGGCAGGAAACAGGCAATGCATTGGGTTTGGAGCACAATTTGAGGGTCCTAGTTAGCCGGGACATCATTATGTGTCCAGTGTGCTAGACACTAGATCTGTTCAAATAACCACAGGAGTCTGCGTTTCTTATGTTCCCTGTTTTTTAGCAACACCATTTAGATAGAAACTGCTCTCTCAGGGTATAAGGTCTTACCAGAATCCACCCCTCTCTAAGGACCTTTAGGTAGTTAATGGTTACTGAGGAAAGACATTTTCTTCAGTGATGTAGTTACTGTTAAGTTGCACACACTCCTATAAAGAATCCCTCATCCATGATCATGCAAACATCCCTTAAACCCGCACTGGGTCTCACACACACACAAATAAATATATTTTAAAAAAAAATCAGTAATTCGTGTTTATAAGTCTGTAATGGAACTATACTCCATTCAACTGATCTATTTATCTATCTTGATATCAATTCCATCTTGTTTATAACAAGACTTGGAATCAGGTAATAATATCCCCCAAGGTTGTTCTTTTCAGAATGTTTAGGCCTAGTCTATATCCTTTCCATTTCCCCATACATTTGATAATCAGACTGTCAACTTCTTTTAAAAAGCAAACCAAACAACAACAAAAGCAAACTGAATTTGCATTGAAATTTTCAATTTGCATTGAAATTGTATTAAAATACAGATCTATTTCAGGAGAATTAACATCTTAGCAATATAAACTTTTTGGCACATGAACTAAGTACATTAATGCCATTAGTTTTTTTTCATAGTTCATATTCTTAATGGTTATAGTTTCTTTTATTAATTAGTTAAATTTTTTCATTTATTTTACATCCCTACCGAAGTTTCCCTCTCTCCTCTCCTCCTGTTCTTCCCCCCACTTCCTCTCTAACCCCCTACCCCTCCTCTGTCTCCATTCAGAAAGGGGCAGGCCTCCCATGGGTATCAACAAAGCATGGCACATCAAGTTGAGGAAGGACCAAGCTCCTCCCCTTGCATCGAGTCTGAGTGAGGCAACCCGGCATGGGAAATGGGTTCCCAAAAGCCAGCTCAAGCACCAGGGACAAGCTGATCCAACTGCTAGAAGCCCCATAAACAGACCAAGCTACACAACTGCCACACACACAGTGGGCCTTGGTCGGTCCCATGCAGGCTCCCTAGCTGTTGATCCAGAGTCAGTGAGCTCCCAAGAGCTCAGGACAGCTGTCTCTGTGGGTTCCTCCATTGTGACCTTGACTGCTCTGGCTCGTAGAATCTGTCCTCCCTCTCTTCAACAGGACTCACAGAGCTTGGTCCAGTGCTTGGCTGTGGGTCTCTGCATCTGCTTCCATCAATTAGTAGATAAAGGCTCTCTGATGACAATTAGAGTGGTCACCAATCTGATTACAGAGGAAGGCCAGTTCAGGAACCTTCTCCACTATTGCTAGTAGTGTTAGCTGAGGTCATCCTTGTGGATTCCTGGGAGTTTCCCTAGCACCATGTTTTTCCCTAACCATGAAACGCACCCCCTATCAAGACATCTCCTTCATTACTCTCCCCATCTGATCTGCTGCCAACCCACCCAACCTGATCCCTTATATTCCCATACCCTCATCCTCCCCGCCACTACCCCCAGTTTACCCGTGAGATCTCATTTATTTCCCCTTCCCAGGGTAATCCATGCATCCCTCTTTGGGCCCTCCTTGTTACCTAGCTTCTCTGGGGCTGTGGATTGTAGCCAGGTTATTCTTTACTTTATACCTAATATCCACTTATGAGTGAGTAAAAACCATGTTTGTGTTTCTGGGTGTGGGTTAGCTCAGTCAGGATGATTTTTTTTCTAGTTCCATCCATTTTCCTGCAAATTTCATGATGTCATTATTTTTTTACAGCTGAGTAGTACTCCTTGCTACCTAGCTTCTCTGGGACTGTGGATTGTAGTCTGATTATCCTTTGCTTTACAACTACTATCCACATATGAGTGAGTACATACCGTGTTTGTTTTTCTGAGTCTGGGTTACCTCACTCAGGATGATATTTTCTAGTTCCACCCTTTGCCTGCAAATTTAATGATGCCATTGTTTTTTTTTTTTTTAAAAACAGCTGAGTAGTACTCCACTGTGTATATGTACCACTTTTTTTTTTATCCATTCCTCAGTTGAGGGGCATCTAGGTAGTTTCCAGATTCTGAATATTACTAATAATGCTGCTATGGACATAGTCAAGCAAATGTCCTTGTGGTATGATTGGGCATCCTTTGGGTATATGCCCAAGAGTAATATAGCTGGGTCATGAGGTAGATTCCCAATTTTCTGAGAAAACACCTTATTAATTTCCAAAGTGGCTGTACAAGTTTGCCCTCCTCCCAGTAGTGGAGGAGAGTTCCCCTTACTCCATATTCTCTCCAACATAAGCTGTCATTAGTGTTTTGATCATAGCAATTCTAACAGGTATAAGATGGTATCTCAGAGTCTATTTTGACTTACATTTCCCTGATGACTAAGGGTGTTGAGCAATTCTTTAAGTACTGTGGAATGTCTTTCTGTACACTGTGAATATATCTTGCTTTCATTGGTTGATATAAAGCTGTTTGACCAGTGATGAGGCAGAATAAGGTTAGGCAGTACATTCAAACTGAAGAGGGAGATGAAGAAGGGTGGAGTCAGGCAGAAACTTCGAGCTACCACCAGGAGAAGCAAGATGTGAGAGAACAGGTAATGCCATGAAACCATGTGGCAAAACATAGATTAATAGAAATGGGTTGCATTAAGTTATAAGAGCTAGTTAATAATGAGCCTGAGCCAAAGGCCATACAGTTTGTAATTAATATAGGCCTCTGTGTGTTTACTTTATAAGTGGCTGAGAGGCCTCAGGTGGGAGAGGTTCATCAGGAGAAACCTCCAGCAACACTTTAAGTGTATCTCAGCCATTTGAGATTCTTCTGTTGAGAACTCTCTGTTAAAATCTGTACCCTAATTTTTAATTGGACTATTTGGTACTTTGGTGTCTAGAAGGACCTATATGACAAGAACTTTACGTCCCTGAAAAAAGAAATTGAAGAAGATGTCAGAAAATGGAAAGATCTCCCATGCTCATGGATAGGCAGGACCAACATAGTAAAAATGGCAATTTTACCAAAAGCAATCTACAGATTTAATGCAATCCCCATCAAAATACCAACACAATTCTTCACAGACCTGGAAAGAATAATATTCAACTTCATATGGAAAAACAAAAAACCCAGGATAGCCAAAAGAATCCTGTACAATAGTTTCTTGAGTTCTTTATATATTTTGGAGAGCAGCCTCTGTCAAATGTGGAGTTGGTGAAGATCTTCTCCCATTCTGTAGGCTGCTGCTTTGTCTTACTGACAGTGTCCTTTGTCTTACAGAAGATTTTCAGTTTCATGAGGTCCCCTTTATTAATTGTTGTATTCAGTGTCTGTGCTACTGGTGTTATATTCAGGAAGTGATCTCCTGTGCCAATGTATTCAAGGCTACTTCCCACTTTCTCTTCTGTCAGGTTCAGTGTATTTGGATTTATGTTGAGGTCTTTGATCCACTTAGACTTGAATTTTGTGCATGGTGACAGATATGAATCTATTTGCATTCTCTTACATTCCAACATCCAGTTATGCCAACACCATTTGTTGAAAATGCTTTCTTTTTTCCATCGTATAATTTAGGCTTCTTTGTCAAAAATCGGGTGTTCATAGACGTGTGGATTTACTTCAGGGTCTTCGATTTGATACTATTGACCCACTTGTCCATTTTTATGCCAATACCAAGCTGTTTTTATTACCATAGCTCTATAGTAGAGCTTGAAGAGGGATGGTGATGCCTCCAGAAGTTCCTTTATTGTACAGGATTGTTTTAGCTATTCTGGGTTTTTTGTTTTTCCATATGAAGTTGAGTATTGTCCTTTCCAGGTCTGTAAAGAATTGTTAGAATTTTTATAGGGATTGCATTGAATCTGTAGATTGCTTCTGGTAAGATTGCTGTCTTTACTATGCTAATCCTACTGATCTATGAGCATGGGAGATCTTTCCACTTTGCAATATCTTCTCCAATTTCTTTCTTCAAAGACTTAAAGTTCTTGTCATACAGGTCTTTCACTTGTTTGGTTAGAGTTACCCCAAGATATTGTATATTATTTGTGGCTGTTGTAATGGGTGTTATTTCCCTGATTTCCTTCTCGGCCCATTTATCATTTGTATATAGGAGGGCTACTGATTTTTTGAGTTAATCTTGTATCTAGCCAAATCACTGAAGGTGTTTATCAGCTGTAGGAGTTCCCTGGCAGAATTTTGGGGTCACTTATGTATACTATCATATCATCTGCAAATAGTGAAAGTTGGACTTCTTCCTTTCTAATTTGTATCCCTTGATCTCCTTTTGTTGTCTTATTGCTCTAGCTAGGACTTCCAGTACTATATTGGATAGATATTTGGAGAGTGGACAGCCTTGTCTTGTTCCTGATTTTAGTATAATCGCTTTGAGTTTCTCTCCATTTAATTTGATGTTGGCTGTTGGTTTGCTGTATATTGCTTTTATCATGTTTAAGGTGTGTTTCTTGTTTCCCTTATCTCTCCAAGACCCTTATCATGAAGGGGTGTTGGATTTTGTCAAAGGCTTTTTTGGCATCTAATGAGATGATCATATGGCTTTTTTTTTCTTTCAGTTTGTTTATATGGTAGATTACATTGACAGATTTTCAAACGTTGGACCATCCCTGCATCTCTGGAATGAAGCCTACTTGATCATGGTGGATGATTTTTTTTATGTGTTTTTAGACTCAATTTGTCAGTATTTTTTTTCAATTTTTTTTTATTTTATAATTTAATTTTACATATCAGCCACGGATTCCCTTGCTCTCCCCCCTCCCGCCCCCAATTTGTCAGTATTTTATTAAGTATTTTTGCATCAATGTTCATGAGGGAGATTGGTCTGTAATTCTCTTTCTTTGTTGTATCTTTGTGTGGTTTGAGTATCAGGATGACTGTAGCCTTATAAAAAGAAGTTGGCTGTGTTCCTTCTGTTTCTATTGTGTAGAACAATTTGAGGGGTATTGGCATTAGCTCATCCTTGAAAGCTTGGTAGAATTCTGCACTGAAACCATCTGGCCCTGGGCTTTTTTTGGTTGGGAGATTTTTAATGACTGCTCTACTTACTTAAGTGTTATAGGTGTATTTAAATTGTTCATCTGGTCTTGATTTAATTTTGGTATGTGGTACCTATCAAGAAAATTGTCTATTTCTTTTAGATTTTCCAATTTTGTGGAGTACAGGTTTTTGAAGTATGACTTATGATTTTCTGGATTTTCTCAGTGTCTGTTATTATGTCTTCCTTTTCATTTCTGATTTTGTTAATTTGGATATTCTTTATCTGCCTTTTAGTTTGGATAAGGGTTTGTCTATCTTGTTGATTTGCTCAAAGAACCAACTCTTTGTTTCATTGACTCTTTGTATTGTTCTCTTTTATTGATCATATATATTTTTTGGAGAGATGGAGAGACAGCTGGAGAAATGACTCAGCCATTAAAGGCTAAGCTCACAACCCAAACATATTTATTTTGTACTCTGATTTTTTACTATACATGTGTTGTATTTCTTTTACTAATTAATTGATTGGCGTGTGTATGTGTGTTTGTTTTATTATATGATGCAAGGAGGGCACACATTCCCCAGTGTGCATGTGTATGTAAAGGAACAATTGTGTAGAGTTGGTTTTCTCCTACCTTTACATGGGTTCCAGGGATCAGACTCACGTTGCCAGGCCTTCCTTGCACATCTTTTGTCAGTTTTATCTCTAACCCTAAGTACCTTTAGGTGGTTTTGAACCCTAAGTGATACTCTAAATGACATTGATTCTTAAAGTTAAACTCTTTTTGCTCATTGCTAATATGTAAAAGTTTAACTGATATTTGTGCATTGATTTTTATAACCCACAAACTTAATAAAGTCACATATTAGTTCTAGTAGCATTTTAATGGACTCCTTCAGATATTCGTATTGTTCTATACTATCATTCCACTTATTGCTTCAAGTGAGGGCTATTTCCTTCTCTTGTGCAATTTCACTGGATAGGGCATTTAATACAATGTTATAAATAGAAGTGGTTCAGTTTGGACACATCACCTTTATTCCAGATCATAGAGGCTGTTTTAGTCCATGTTGTACCAGTTAACAATAGAAAACTGCAGTCTTGGTAATTTATACCAATAATAACGAAGAGAAACACATTTCCTGCATAGTTTTGGAGACTGGAAATTGGATGGTCAAGGTACTAGTGTTTGACAAGAGCCTTCTCACTACATTATCCTATAGTAAAAGGTTAAAAGGAATAAAAGACCATAAGAAATCGAATTTGCTACTTTAAAGTCCTTTTACTTCCCTTAATCTATTCACCAGGATGGAGCCATTATGACTTAGAAAACTAGGCCTTGGGGTTGGGGATTTAGCTCAGTGGTAGAGCAAGGCCCTGGGTTCGATCCTCAGCTCAAAAGAAGAGAGAGAGAGAGAGAGAGAGAGAGAGAGAGAGAGAGAGAGAGAGAGAGAGAAAACTAGACCGTACCTCCCAATAATTTTTCATTTGGGACTAAGTTTCCCACACATGCTCTTGGGGGGCACATTCAAACCATAGATGAAAATAATCACCATTAAATATGATATTATCTATACATTTTTCATAGCTAGTCTTTATCTGTTGAAAACCAGTCTCCATGCTGGGTGGTGTGGTGGCACACACCTTTGATCCCAGCACTCTGGAGACAGAAGAAGATGGATCTCTGAGTTTGAGGCCAGCTTGGTCTACAGAGCAAGTTCCAGGACAGCCTGGACTACACAGAGAAACCCTGTCTTGAAAAGGAAAGGAAGAAAGAGGGGTGGGGGGAGGAAGAAAAAAACAAAGAGAAACATGGTGTCTTTGGGTTATTTATTTATTTATTAGAGGCACTGTGGATTGACCCTAGAGTCTTCCGCATGCTAGACTCCCACATCCATCTGATAACATGCTATGTTCTCTTACAATCTCTTTGCACTTACAGGGAGATATGCCCCCAGCCTTCTCTTTTAATTTATTCACTTTTATTTTGAAACAATGTCTTGCTAAATGGATGAAGCAGACCTTGAATTTATAATCTCTCTGTGTCACTCCCCTGCCACTGTCACCTAGCCTGAGAGGCTGTAGAAAGTTTTTACAAAGAATAGATTTTTGTCAAGTCATTTTCATTGACTGAAATCATAAAGTGAAGGCAATACAATGTTGGGATGAGTTATAATAGATTTTAATAATCTATTCTTTTAAACTTAAAAGCATAACACAGATTGTAGCGATTCATACAGGAGTGGATATATTATAAGCCACTGAACTATACAGGAGCAATATCTTAGTAGTCAGTCCTGAAAACATATACATACAAGTAACATCATACAGACTGAGTAGTTTTTACAGTTGTGGTTGAATTTATATGTTTAGGTAAATAACATATATGTATGTAACAACAGTTAATGAAAAAAGAGGCCATGAATTTGAATGAGAGCAAGACAGGCATATGGGAGGGTTTGAAGGGAAGGGGAAAATGATGCAATTATATTATGATCACCAAAAAAAATTATGTTTTAAAAACTGCAAAAGAAAAACTTAGGGCCTGGAAGATGGCTTAGCAGGTAAATAGGTAAACCAATGACTAATGACTGGGGTTCAGTCCTCAGAATCCTCGCAGAAAGACAAATTCAGGGGCTTGCATCTGTAACCCCAGGCAGATACAGGAAAATCCTCTGGGCCAGCTAGCACATATCATGCAGTGCAGCGGCAGAAACAAGAGACTCAGCCTCAATAAAGTGGAAAGAAATAACTGACTCCCAAAACTTGTCCTCTGACTTCCAAATGTATTCCGGGGGTTGGGGATTTAGCTCAGTGGTAGAGCACTTGCCTAGCAAGTGCAAGGCCCTGGGTTCGGTCCTCAGCTCTGAAAAAAAAGAAAAGAGTCATGCCTCTGTTTGCCGCTAGCACTGAGCCTACCTGAGAGATCACAGTCACCAGGCAGCCGTGTTTGACTCCATGTTCCAAATGTATTCTGTAGCACATGGGCACCCACAACCATGCAAAAACATATAAATTGAATTAATTCATAATTAAAATAAATAAATAAAGGAAATAAGATGAATCCATGGAATTACTAAGCTCTGGAACCAGCAACATGGTATGGAGGGAGAAAGCCAGCTCAACTGGGGCTGATTTTGTTGTTGTTGTTGTTTGTTAGTTTTCTGGCTGCGTTGTGTTCTTACCCTGCAAGGAACGTCACGAAACATGACAGAATCTGCTTATAGAGTTTATTAGAAACAAAGGATAGAAAGTGCGCAGGCCTGTGGGAGAGACACGTGCGTGGAGAAGGGAAGGGAAATATGGCACCGGACTTTTAAAACCGGCTGGGGTTGTGGCCAGGTCACGTCACTACTCTACGTGTGTGCGTAGGGCACATGGTGGTGTTGCGCACTTACATCACCATGCAACGTCACGGGACTCTGATCACGCGAGACCGCTTGGCCCGGAACTTGATAGGTGGAGACATCTGGGCCCACCGGTATCCTAGCTACGGGATGCTCTTGATGTGGAAGTGGCTGGGCGGAAGTATCCGCCCGGTAAATGGAACCGTGTTGTGAACCCTTCATTGGTGGTGGTGGTGGTGGTGGTGGTGGTGGTGGTGGTTTGGTTTAGTTTGATTTTAGAAACAGGGAGAGTCACAGTATGTAACTCTGGCTGTTCTGGAACTCACTCTTTAGACCAGGCTGGCCTTGAACTCACAGAGATCTACCTATCTCTGCCTTCTGAGTTATGGAATTAAAGGCATGTGCCACCACACCTAGTTTGGGATCGAATTCTAAAGCACCCACTTTTAAAGGAGTCAGATTCTCATTCTCTGGATAAAATGAAGAATGACAGCGGGAGTATTGAGCTTGGCCCATCTTTTTGCTGATAAATCTGATACAGCCCAGATATACAACCAGTAAGCACCTGCTTACCTGTGATAGCAAGAAAGTGGTCACAACTCTACCATAGAATACAACACAGTCAAGGTTTACACTGAAATGGAGCAGGTATTCTCTTATAAAAATTGTCAAGGGATCCTACATACCAGTTGAGTTTAAATCTGGAACCTTGGGTTTCTGGTGGCTTAAACCCCCAAATTTTACATTTGTAATGGTAGGCATGATAGAGATTTTCAACACACAAAAAGAAATTGTGTCATGAGAGGTACATAATACATGGAAACAAGAGAATATTCTAAAAATATTTGGTGACCTTCAAGGAAATATAGCTTGGAATTATATTCATTAAAACAAGCAGCATTTTTTGAAATAAAACAAGACCACATAGCAAGACTAATCTCAATGTCATCACAGGTTTAATGGCTTAAAACAATGGAAATTTATTCTCTCAAAACTAGGGAGCCTGCATGGGGCTGACCTAGGCTCTCTGCATATATGCTACAGTTGTGTAACTTGGTCTTCTTATGGGACTCCTAATAGTGGGAGCAGGGGCTGTCTATGGCTCTGTTGCCTACTTTGGGGATCCATTCCTCATACTGGGTTGCCTCATCCAGCTTTAATATAGGGGGAGGTGCTTAGTCTCACTACAACTTGATATGCCATGGCTGGCTGATATCCATAGGAGGCCTGCCCTTTTCTGAAGAGAAACAGAGGAGAAGTAGATGGGAGGGGAAGAGGAGAGGTGGGGTGTGGTGAGCCACAGGAATATGAAATAGAAGTCCAGCTGTATATTATAAGCTATACCTTGATAAGGCCAAGGTCAATCGAGTGGGAAGCCAATCAGCAAGGTCTATTAGTGTTATGTGGCTTAATATTCAGTTGTGCCTTGCTATGAATTCCTTGTGCTCATAATTCTCCTAAAATGTGTCTGTGTGTGTGAATCTCCATTACAAAGCACCTGGATAGTCATGTAGACAGAACCTTCTGCCTCTGAGCTCCAGGCCCCCTCTTTAGCGTTTGTTTTGGGTATCTGCCATTTGCAAATGCCCTCCTTGAGCTACTTCCTAAGATAGAGTCAACCCCAAACAAAGCCTTAAAAGACAAGCAAGGAATAGATAGCTACCAGGCCAACTGTTAGATGCCTGAAAACTCCCCAAACTAAGATAAAATGTCCTTTCTGAGACTACAAGTCTCACAGGCCAAATGCTTACCAACTTGAGGAACAAGCTTTGTTTCTTGTGCAAATCAAGGCCTCCCCTTTCTCTCTCTCTCTCTCACAGCCCCAGAGAATCTCTTAGATCAAAAAGGACTTTCCTCTCACCGGGTGTTTCAAGCTGTGATGCAGATTGACTAGCTATCAGTACTCTTCCACCGCCCTGTCAGGAAACTGGCGGCAGAGGAAAAAAGTGACCTGCAGACTTTTCCTACCCTATCACCTGTAAGTCTATAGTTGAACACATTTATGATAGACTCGTAATGCTTTCACCAAACCACAGTAAGGATATATTTCTAGCACACAAATTCCTTTTCTGATTTATTCCAACTGCTAATTGACTCCACTCTTATCTCTCCCCTTTTGGGTTGCAAATAAAATTGCCAGGAAGCCTCTAGTGGGGATGGTCTTTAGAGATATGATTTCTAAATATGATCATGTTCATAGGTTCTATGTACTGGGACAAGAACATATCTCTGAGAACCACTCTTCAATCCATTACAAAAAGAGACTAAAGAGATAGCACAGAGGAAATATACTTTTAAACAGTATATTTAAATAATATATAATATATTTATTTATGCAAATATATATAATCATATATTTATATAAGTGTCATAATATATAATATATTTACTTAAATATATTTAAATAAAAAGTATTTTTAAAGAGTGGCCATAATTTTTAAGACAAGAAGAAGAGTCCTCATATTGAATGTGTACATCAAGAGGTAAAATAAATAAATTAAAGAATCCTACATCCAGGCACATTGCAGTTAAAATGAAGTAATGTAATAGATTCTTCTTGAAAGAAACAGCCTGCTGGCAGAGGAATAATTAGACTCAGTAAATTATCACCAGCTTAAAAAAAAATTATCACCAGCTATGTCAAATATCAAGAGACTGTAAGATAATACCCTCAAATTTTGAGAGAAAAGAGCTGCCAGCATAGAATTGACATGGAAGAGAAGAGAAATCAGAGTTTTTGGTGTGGAGAAAGTCACCAGTATTTGTACTCTACAGTATTCTTAAAGCATATCAAAATAGGAAGCTGCAGAGGTAGCAGAGTTTAAAAGCACCTATTGGTCTTGCAAAGGACCTGAATTCAGTTCCCAGAATCCATGTCAGGTGGTTTACAACTCAGACTCAAACTCTAGTGGATCCATTACTCTCTCCTGGACTCCATAGACACCTTTGTTCACACACACACACACAAACACACACACACACACACACACACACACACACACACACACAATTAAAAGATAAAATAAATCTTTTAGGGCTAGAGAGATGGCTCAATGGTTTGGTTGCCAACATCCTCGTGGCCGCTCACAAACATCTGTAACTCCAATTCCAGGGAATCTGATGCCTTCTTCTGACCTCAGCAGGCACTCATATAGTATACATACATACATACATACATACAGGCAAAATCACACACATACTTAAAGAAATGTTCAACATCCTTAGCCATGAGGGAAATGCAAATCAAAACAACTTTAAGATCAAAACCACAAGTGACAGCTCATGCTAGTAAGTATATGGAACAAGGGGAACACTCTTCCACTGTTGGTGGGGTGCAAACTTGTACAGCCACTATGGAAATCAGTATAGTAGTTCCTCAAAAAATTGGGAATCAATCTACCTAAGATTTAGCTACACCACTCTTGGGCATATACTCAAAGGACGCTTCATCCTACCACAAGGACACTTGTTCAACCACATTCATTGCCACTATATTCATAATAGCCAGAAACAGGAAACAACCTAGATGCCTCTCAATAGAAGAATGGATAAAGAAAATGTAGTACATTTACACTATGGAGTATTACTCAGATGTTAAAAGAAACTGATATCATGAAATTTGCAGGCAAATGGTTGGAACTAGAAAAAATAATTTTGAGTGAGGTAACTCAGACACAGAAAGATAAATATGGTATGCATTTGCTTATATGTAGTTATTAGCCATTAAATAAATTATAACCAATCTACAATCCATAGTCCCAGAGAGGTCAGGTATAGAGGAAGAGACTAGTAGGGGCACATGAATCTCCCTGGGACAGGGAAATAGGATAGATTCTATGGGTGCACTGGGGACAAGGGGGATGAGAACAGGAGGATTAGGTGGGAAGCAGGAGGGGAGATAGGGTTGAGAGAGGGGATATAAAGAGAGACAGATAGAATTAAGGTGCATTTGAAGGGTGGCATGGAAACCTAGTGCAGTGGAAATACCCTAAAATATATGAAGGCAATCCTAACAAATCCTGTTGCCAAATAATGAGACAGAGTCCCAACTTGTGGTGACATTGTGTTCCCCAAAATATTGTGCACCCTAATAAACTTATCTGTGGTCAGAGAACAAAACAGCCATAATATTAAACATAGAGGTTAGGCAGTGGTAGCACACGCCTTTAATCCTAGAATTCCAGAGGCAGAGATCTGCCTGGATCTCTGTGAGTTTAAAGCCACACTGGAAACAGCCAGGCATAGTGACTCATGCCTTTAATCCCAGAATGTGAGCCTTTAATCCCAGGGAGTGATGGCAAAAAGCAGAAAGGTATTTAAGGCTTGAGGACCAGGAACTAGAGGCGGTTAAGCTTTTGGCTGGTTAAGCTTTCAGGCTTTCGATAAGCAGTTCAGCTGAGATCCATTTGCATGAGGACACAGAGGCTTCCAGTCTGAGGAAACAGGATCAGCGGAGGAATTGGCTAGGTGAGGAAGCTGTGGCTTGTTCTGCTTCTCTAATCTTCTGGCATTCACCCCAATACCTGGTCCAAGTTTGTTTTTATTAATAAGACCTGTTAAAATTCCTGCTACACCAACTGGCCATATTTTGTCACCAATCAAAGCTTCCAGTACCAGGTCCTGGTTATATCCATTTGAGTTTTTGTCCCAAGGGGGTCCCATAGAAATCCCCAAACAACCCAGGCTGTTGCCAAGACAATAGGTTGATCTCCACAAACTGACAACAAGGCCCTATTGCTGAAGACAACACACACACACACACACACACACACACACACACACACACACTCACACTCATTGAACATGGAGAGGTTGAGCTTGTGCCTGCATAGAGACTTCACTCCTATGTTCTAGTGTCTTTAGTTTGGGAAGATACTCCATAGGCTACCAAAAGAGAAACATAAACAACCCATCTGTAAAACCTATGATGTACAATCTCTTCTGCCTGAAAAATATGCTAGGACAATGATGGTTCAAAGCTTGTGGGGGTAGCCAACCACTGTCTAATTTGATTAAAGGCAATTACTTCCATGTGATGTAACCTATACCTGACACTGCTTAGGTGACCAAGAATCAGAAATTAGATAGCCCAGAGACCTAGGATAAAACCAAATACTGTAACATGAGTCTTAAACAGTCTTATTAATAAAAACTTCTGAGCCAGATATTGGGGTGAAAGCTGAAAGATCCGAGAAGCATAACAAGCCACAGCCAATTTCACCTCGCCAACTCCTCAGCCGATCCTGTTTCCAGGAATCCTCAGACTGAAAGCCTCTGAGTCCTCACCCCTGAGAGTCTCAGTTGAACTGCTGCTTAAAAGCTTCTAGTTCCTGGTCTTCATGCCTTATATACCTTTCTGCTTCCTGCCATCACTTCCTGGGATTAAAGCCATGTGTCCTTCCCAAGCAAAGACAGAGATCTCAAATCCTGAGATTAAAGGTGTGTGCCAACACTGCCTGGCTCTATTTCCAGTGTGACCTTGAACTCACAGAGATCCAGATGGAGCTCTGCCTTCCAAGTGATAGGATTAAGGGTGTATGCCACCACTGTCTGGCCTCTATATGTAATCTAGTGGCTGGCTCTGTCCTCTGATCCCCAGATAAGTTTTATTGGGGCACACAAATAAAATATCACCACAAAATACTACTGGTCTAAAAAAATAACAATAAATGACTCCTAATAAGAGTCTGCTGTACTCATAGATCAGTGCCTTATTCAGCCATCATCAGAGAAGCTTCCTCTTACAGCAGTTAGGAACAAATACAGAGAGCCACAGCCAGAAATTGTGCAGAGAGAGAGAGAGGCCTTGGAACACACAGCTCTAAATGAGATGTCTCAATCAAAATCCCTCCCCCTGGGAGCTCAGGGCACCCCATGGAGGAGGAGGTGGAAAGAGTGTAAGAGCCAGAAGGGACTGAGGACATGAGAAGAACAAGCTCCTCTAAATCAACTGAGTAAAGCTCCTATGAACTCACAGAGACTGAAGACATAAGCACAGGGCCTGCATGGGTCTGCACCAGGTACTCTGCATATATATTAAGGCTTTCAGTTTAGTGTTTTTATGGGATTCCTGAATATGTAAATAAATGGGTCTCTGATTCTTGTGCCTCCTCTTGGGCTCTTTACCTTTTTTTTTTTTTGCTTTGTCCAACTTTGATGTGATGGTTTTTGTTTTATCTTATTATATTTTATTTTATTATATTTAGCCATTATCTCTCAGAAGCCTGTTTTTTTTCTAATGAGAGACAGAAAGAGAGTGGATCTGGATGGGAGAGGAGGTGGGGAGGAATAAGTTGAGGGAGGAGAAACTGTAATCAGGATATATTTCATGAGAAAAAAATCTATTTTTAATAAAAGGGAAAAAATAAAAGTAAAATAAAATGAATAATAAATCTTTAAAAATGGTAACAAAATAAAATGATTTATCTATTCATATCATGCCTTCTGTGCTCAATAATATTATCTTAGCATCCAGTATGGACCAGGCACTGTTCTAGGACTAAGTGTCCTTAGCAGACAAGGTGATCATGAAAAACAGACAAAGCTGCTATGAAATCCTACAAGGATGTGCCTTTTTGTGATTTCCAAATTTTCTTTTTTCCATTTTTTATGTGTGTGGTGTGCATCTGTGTATCTGTGTTTAAGCAGATTCTAGCATGTGTATAGGAACATGCATGTGGGTACATGTGCACAAATGTGCTTGTGCATGTGGAACCAAGAGATCCAGTCAGGAATCATCCTCAGTGGCTCTTCCACCTTATTCATCGAGGCAGGGACTCTCAATCACACTCAGATCTCGAAGCTATGGCTAGTCTTGCTAGATAGCTTGCTCTGGGGAATCCCTTGTCTCTGCTTTCCAAACTTGGAATTAAAAAGACAGGTCGCCAGGCCCACCTCACATTTCTCTGGATTTCTGGAGGCCTGAACTCCAGTCCTCACGTTTGAGTAGCAAACAGCTTAACTTCTCCCCAGCTTCTTGTTTCCAAATTTTCCAAAAGGAACATATAATCCTTTTAAAATATAAAACAAATATGAAAACAAAAAGAAAAACATCATACATGTTCTTTTCAAAGATCCTTATTTTTTTACTCAAGTAGAGGAGAGTCACCTATTAGTCAAAATATACCTAACCAAGATTTCAAATTATTCTTGTGCATTTTGTTGCTTTTCTTATTTATTTGTCTACCAACCTACCCATTTATTTATAGGAGGGAATTATTTTTAGAGCCAAGGAGGGTACAACAGTATTCTATAGGAACATACCATAAATTTAGCAGCTTAACAAAAAAAAAATCTGGTTATTTTCTTAGATTAGTAGCATAGACATGGGTTAAGTGGGTTTTCTCACTGTCGTTTTATTTAGCTAAAATCCATGCACTTACCAGGACCATTACCTTTCCAGGTCACTGGGCTTTCTTCCAAGATTAGATAGAATGTAGCAGAATCAACTGCTTTGCAATTTTTGGATATATGCCATCCACCTAATATGCCAGCCTCTCTACCTGGTTTCTCTTTAAAAGACTTTCCTGATGAAAGCAGATTCACGCAGGATGATCTCTCCTCTGTCTAATTGAAAAGTAACTGGTTGGAAACTTACTTGCACTAGCAGAAGCCTCGTGACCATCATACCTACTGCCATAATTGCAAGTGTTGGTCCTCTAACTAAGATCCTCTGTGTGGACAATGGGAGAGTTTCAGTTTTCTTCATGAGTTTATTTTCTTCAAATAGGCCTCCGTAACCGACCCCCAATTCTTTTTTCATCTCATAATTCTTGGTGTGGAGAATCTGGCGGTCTGAACTGTTGTTTATTTATTTACTGAGGCTGAAAGCTAAATTACCATGAGAAAGAAATTAAACCAGGTCTATTTTATTAAGCTGATGTATCCTCACAGGAAAAGAGCAAAGCACTTACAACTTATAAATTGGCTGAGCACTTGATTTTTTAAAAGACCCTGGACCACTTCCTGGCTGACCTCTCTCGTAGCATAAAGTAATACTAAATTACAGCGTCATCTGAGTAATACAAATGTACACACCCTTGCCATATACAAGTCACAATCAAAATGTTTCATGTAGTGTTTATTACAGTTTTATGCAGCCGGAAATGTGCATAATATACAGTCACAAATGAAATTGAATATGCTGTTATTTTTTCCAAAATTGATTTGGTTAGTGGAAAGTAACTACAATGTTCCCTAGAAACAATAACATGGCGTGATTTATGAACCGCAGCGTTAGCCAACAACAGAATCAAACAAAACAGTCCTGATGATACTGAAGCTGACAGAACACCGCATTGGTGCACATCACATCTATTTTTTCCTGGATGGCTTTTCTTTTTCTTTCATTAGTGGCTGACACTCTGAAACAAAGAACTGAATTAAACTTGGAGTTGCTCAATTTTCAAGGAAGTCTAGCAATGCTTTGAAAACACTTGTCTAGTTATCAACAGCAATTATTCAGGTGTTTGTATGTTTAGCTCTTCATTGCTCACAGAAAGTAACTGAAGATATAAAGCTGGATTGCTGTCCTGTGGATAGAGATGTCTGTGTATCAATCACAAATCATGGCCACTTTCCTGAAATACACACACACACACACACACACACACACACACACATCAAACCACCATTTCCATTTGGGGAAGTTTACAATGTATAGAGAAAACAGATGTTTATCAATTTAATCATCATATAAAATATATAATGCAGACCCACAAAATACTTCAGAACAGCAAAGAGCTAATTATGATAAAACAAAGAAAGAGAATGGTGTAGCAGGAATCTTAAAAGTTCTTATTAATAAAATCAAACTCGAGGCGAGTTATTGGGGTCCATGCTGGTAGATCAGAGAGACAGAACAAGCCACAGCTATCTCACCTTGCCAATTCCTCAGCTCGTCCTGTTTTCTCAGACTGGAAGCTTCTGTGTCCTCATCCAGAATGAATCTCAGCTGAACTGTGCTGCTCGAAAGCCTGAAGCTTAACCAGCCACATGCTTAACCAGCCAAATGCTTAACCCGGCCAAAATGCTTCTAGTTTCTTGCCCTCACGCCCTATATATCTTCCTGCTTTCTACCACCACTCCCTGGGATTAAATGCTTGGCTATTTCCAGTGTGGCCTTGAACTCACAGAGATCCAGAGGGATTTCTATCTCTGGAATGCTAGGATTAAAGGTGTGAGTGCACCATTTTCTAGCCTTTGTATCTAGTGGCTGTCTGTTCTCTGACCCCAGATAAATTTATTAGAGTACACAATATTTTGGCGAACACAATACCACCACAGAATGGAAGTTAGAAGAAGGTCTGAGATGATTGTGGGGAGACAAAATTTGCTTGTCAGAAAGGATGGAAGGGGTGTTTCTCCAGAGGAAAGAAGTATAGCAAAATGTATGGCCATCATCTTTTATGAAGTAGAAAATATGCAAATTTTTTCACTGGCACCCCTTGAGATAAAGTGATGAATTTATTTTTACTTCAGCAGATATGTAAGATGCTACTCTATTTCTGTCTCTCTGTCTCTGTTTCTCTCTCTCTTTCCCGCTCTCTCTCCCTCTGAGTGTGTGTGTAGGGGATGCTTAAGTGATTTACATCCTTTGTTTTGTTTTGTTGAAGTGGGGTCTCACTTTGCAGTCCAGGCTGGCCTTGTCCTTGCGGACAATCCTCTTACATAATCCCCCCAAATACTAATATTATAAGCATGAGCCATTATCCTAATTAGCTTTAGTTGTCAACTTGATAAACCCTAGAGTCACCTGAGAAGGGAGTTTCAATTGTAGGATTGTTCATATCAGATTGGCAAATAGGTTGTGTCTAAGGTAGATTGTCTTGGTGGTTTATTGATGGAGAAGGGACCAGTACACTTCAGGAAGCATAACTCACTGGGCAGGTAGTCCCGGGCTATAAAGGAAAAGTAGCTAAGCACTAGCCTGAGTGAACCAACAAGCAGTATTTCTCCATGCTTTCTGTCCACTCAAGTTTCTGCTGGAATTTTTGCCCTGACTTCCCTCAGTGATGGACTAGGATCTGAAAAGTTTAGCCCAACAAATCCTTTCTGCCCTTAAGGTGATTTTTGTCAGAATATTTTATCACATCAACAGAAAGGAAGCTAAAATAGCCACCATGTCTTAGAGGATTGCATTTTGAATATAGAATTAAGCAAGTAAGTATTCCAAACCACAGCTAATCACAGCTGCCATTAATATTTTGGAAGACATTTAACTACATATATACATTGTATAATGTTACATACCAGGTTACATATAACAAACCATCACATTATTTCACAAACATGTACAATTTTTGTTTCTCTATACAAATTAAAATGCATTTAAAACATTAATAAATGTTTCAAAGTAATATGGCAAGTGTTTACTTTTCCAAAATATTAATCATACACAAACTAATCTAGCATTTCAAGAGTGCATCAAGGAAGGTATAACAAGATGACTTTAAGTCAGTATGGCACTAAACACCTTAATCCCTCCCACTTGCGGGGTGAAGTTAGAAAACTCAGAAGTTCAAGGTCAAGCTTGGCTGCATGGTGATTTGACATTGCCAGCCTGGGCTACCTCAGACTCTGTCACACACACACACACACACACACACACAAAGAAAAAAAGAAAAATTTAAATTAAGAGATTAGTTTTATTTTCTGAAAGTCTTATCTAAATATATTTAAGTTGTTTTGGAATTTTACCAACTAACCTGGGCTCATAGGGACTCATAGAGACTGAACCAACAACCAGGGAGGCTTCATGAGGTCGACCAAAGCCCTCCGCATATATGTGACAGTTGTGTAGCTTGGTCTTCTTGTGGGACTCTTAACAGTGAGAGCAGGGCCTGTCTCAGACTCTATTGCCTGCTTTTGGAACCCTTTCCTCCTACCGGATTACCCCACCCAGCCTTAATAGAAGAAAAGGTGCCTAGTCTCATTGCAACTGGATATCCCATGACTGGCTGGCTGATAGCCATGGGAGGCCCACCCTTATCCCCCAAGAGAACGAGAGGAGGAGCAGTGGATGGGATGGGGGTTGGTGGGAGGGACTGAGAGGAAAGGAGAGAGGGAAAAACTTCAGTTGCAATGTGAAAACAAACAAACAAACAAAAATAAGAAAGATATTTTGAATTTTTAATATGGCTTTTGTAAAGTATAGCATGTTTAAATTTCACACCTAGGGCAAAAATTTATGCTTGCTGAACTAGAAAATGGAAAAGGAAGTAACATTTAGCTATTAACATTTGTATTTAGTTCTGATTCTGTAGATGAACAGAAGTAATAGAATGAATATATATGAGAAATCCATATAATAGAAGGAATAAAGGGCATTTATTAGATTGGTTTACAGGCTACCATCTGGCCAGTCCAACAACCTCTCTCTTTGCAGTTGAGATCCTGAAAACCTGATAAGTGTAAATTTAGTTCACTAGGCTGGATGCTCTAGGACTTCCAATTTTGTGTTGAAGGCCTGGAGGAGTCATAATTTTCAGTCCAATTAGAAGACAGGGGAATCTGGGTTCTGATGGCAGCAAAAAATGGCAATGGCAAGAAGAGCGTAGATGAACTTGTAAATATGCTCTTTCCATACCTGTACTTACATCTATAGGAAACTGGTAGATAAACTCATCTATAGCCATAACTACAGGTATGGAAAGAGTTAAAACAGGAAAACGTTCAAACTTGTTTTATTCTAATTTGTATAAGCATAAAAAACTCACAATTGTGTATTTACTCAGAACTGCTTATCAAAATTTGCCAATGCAATAGTAGGAAACAGCATGTTAAAATTATCAGGCATGAAAAGGTTTTACTTCACTCTCTTGTGTTCAGTCACTGGAAGCAAATGAATAAAATAACAAGCAGATCAGCAGGAGAAAGTAGCTGTTATTTACATTACAATACACATCTATGTAGGGCTATTTGGTAATGAGTAATTCAAAGGGGATACAAAGGTACAGCCTATATACCTAACTCATTACGAAAAGAAGGACTTCTATGGAGAGAAAATGAGGGTTTGGGTTTTTTGTTCTTTGGTTTTATTTTTTGCTTGTTTGTTTGTTTGTTTGTTTTGAAAACCCAAATGAGGTTCTAGAAAAAACAATGAGAGACTGAATGATCTGTGACATTTGTTTATTCAGGTGTAAGTAGTCTTCTGCCTCCTGATCATGAAACTCCCTCAGAGGTGATTTCTGCTAGGTTTAAGTCGCCTGAGAGTAGAAATCACCTCAAAGACAAAGCTTATGGCAGTCCTCATTTCTCAGAAAGGTCTGTTTTTAGACGACAGATGAGGGAAGATCCAAGGAAACTTCTTTCTGCATCTGTTCAGTCTCAAATATCTTCAGCATAAAACAATCCGTAAGCAGCCCTCAGGTTCTCAGTGGAAGCCATTTTGGAATGGAGTGTGTTCCAGTATTGAAGGTTACAGCAATAATCAATTATATATCATTAAAGCTGAAAAAAAAAATTAGGCAAACAGAGCAAGCTATAGAAACAGCTGGGTATGGCACACTGCTTAACAAGAACATAATAGCAAAATTTCCTCTTCCTGCATTAAGCATTTCTGAGAACAGCATATTTTTTGAGATGGGATCACATGCAGTCTAGGCTGACCTTAGCTTCAAATTCCTGATCCTCCTTCATCTTCTCCCAAGTGCTAGGCTTACGAATGTATGCCACCACACCAGCAAAATAGGTATGCTTCCCTATTTCATTTTTAAAATAATACTGATATCAAGCACAGCTTCTTTTTCTTAGACTTGCACTAGGCTTAAATTTTTAGCCACTCTAAGTAATCCTTTCTCTTGAAGAACCAATCAACTAATCAAGATTAATATACTTCAAGATCATCATTGTTACCGTGCTCAGCAACCCAAAACTATTTTTTTTTTTTTGAGACAGGGTTTCTCTGTGTAGCTTTGCACCTTTTCCTGGAACTCACTCTGTAGCCCAGGCTGGCCTCGACCTCACAGAGATCCACCTGCCTCTGCCTCCCGAGTGCTGGGATTAAAGGCGTGTGCCACCACCGCCGGCTCCCAAAAACTATTATATCATAAACCCTACCAAATCTGTAGCAAGTCCCAGCCTAATAATCATCTATGCAAGCTCTAACTCCTCCCCAAATGTCCTATAAACATCCTTTCTCAAATTTCCCAGTTTGAGGCAGTTCAGCACTGTCTTGCCAGAGAATGTTCAATAAATTCAGCATTACTCTAATATCTGTATTAGATATCAACAGATTGCTCTAATGTCTGTACAAATTATGAAACACTGAAGAGTAGACAAAAGGATACTGGATGTCTTTTTAAAGGCATACTAAATGTTGGCTAAGTAGACCCTTCAGGATTCTCTGTTTTTATGAAGCTCAATCCTTTTCACTGTCTTTGGGATTTCCCGTATATTGTTACAAAAATCTGATATATTGCAAAATATTGTATCCACCAATTCATAGTTTTTTTTCCTGATTGAGAATCCAGTCAATTGAAGAAAAGATAATTCCAACATTACATTTTATTTCCTTATTGGTATCTATCAACTGAGCATCTGTGAGGAAGAGAAAATTTGTTTTCTGTGGCGCAGGGTAGGGGGAGGTAACTCAGGCTGGTCAGTAATTTGCTATGCAGTGGAGGGATATGGGAGATCTTATCTTTTAAAAAATTAACTGTCATACAAAGAAACAATAAATGTTTAAAGACATATGTAGCTGAAGTTTTCTCTGGTCCTGCCCAGCCTCACAGACCCCAAAGCTGCTTATAAAATAATCACTCAGAAGCTTATATTAATTAAAACTGCTCAGCCATTAGCTCAGGCCTACCACTGACTAGCTCTTACATTTAAACTAACCCATAATTCTTATTTATATTTAGCCACATGGCTTGGTACCTTTTCTCAGTTCTGCCTTCACATCTTGCTTCCTCTGTGTCTGTCTGGCGACTCCTGACTCAACTCTCCTGTTCCCAGAATTCTCCTCTCTCTTACCCCACCTATACTATACTTCCTGCCTGGCTACTGGCTAATCAGCGTTTTATTTATCAACAAAATCAGAGCAACACACATTCACAGCATACAGAAAGACTTCCCCAGCAGACATAGAAATTCTAATTATTTTTGTTTTTGGAACAGGGTCTCACATAGCCCAGGCTACTCTCAGACTCAATATATAGTTGAAGATGATCTTGACCTTCTGACCCAGCTGAGATTCTAGGTGTGTACCTGGATTTGAAATGTTAATTGTATTTATCTGATTATTACATATAATATACATGTAATTGAAAAACATACTATAGCATAAATATAAAATAAGTTATAAAAATAAAATATTCCATAGCCCAGAGGGTTTTTCTGTACATATAGTTGAGGGAAGAAACAGTAACATTCTTGCCCACATGTATGAGACTCTGGTTTGATCCCAAGTACTGCAAAAGGAAAAACCAAATAAACAAAAAGGACAATGTTTTTAGACAAGCATAGTGGTGCATTCCTGTAATTCCAGCAATAGGAAGGTATAGGATTAGGCTTAGGCTTAGGATTAAGCTTAGACTTAGGCTTAAAAATGAGTTGGAGGAAAGCCTGTGCTTTCACAGTGAGTTCAAGGTCAGCATGGGATATAATGTGAGGCTTGAGGTTGGACATAACCTATCTCAAATGATACAAATGATATTAGTACGTGGACCATGGTTTTGCACAGCAAGGACCTAAAACAAGCACAATAGAATTATTACACAAGCCACAAATACAAACGACATGAGTAATTTTAAATTTTCAGTGGCTACATTACAACTGTGAAAATAAGTGAAATTGATTTTAATGTTATTTAACCCAAAATATAAAAACAGTATCTGTACAGTATTGTAATAATATAAAGATATTTTCGATTCCTTTTCCTTATAACACATTTTCAGAACCTGTTGTGTATTGTATACATCCACCTTATTTTATACTAGCCACATTTCATGTATTCAATAGCTACATTTATCTAGTGACTTTTATATTAGACAGTGAAGGACTGACCCTTTCACATAGGAGCCATAACCCAGTGTTTGCTCAAATATTTGAGATATTCAGGAAATGCTTGCCAATAAGCATCCCTACCCATTAAGTCGTTTCATCAGCCCAGGTGTCTTTTTTTCCCCTGGTGTCTTCTTAAAAATTATTTCCTTTTTTATGACTTCTGTGATTATAATATACTCATGCTATTTCCTCCTTCCTTGTCCCTCCCAAAATCCTCCTATATAACCCTTCTTACTTGCTTTCAAATTTGTGGCCTCCTTTTACATCAATTGCTGTTATATGGTACTTTGGGCAATTAATTTAACATTTTAGGAATATTTTATTGATTTATATGATATTTATAAGTTTCTTCACACTTGTGATAGCATTAAATTAAATATTTGTGAATATCTAGTAATTAGCAGATCCTCCATAAATTATTTTGTCTTCCTTTTGAAATGTTCATAAGTAGAAGAAATTAATAACATTGGGGAAGCAGGCTCTAAAATATGGATTTTTACACCTTTGTGAGATGGAGACTACTTAAAGATTAAAGGTAAATTTCTTTTTCTTTTCTTTCACCTTTCTGTCTTTCTTTTCTTCTTTCCTTCTTCTTTCTTTCCTACTTTCTTCCTTTCTTTCCTACTTTTTTCCTCTCTCTCTCTCTCTCTCTCTCTCTCTCTCTCTCTCTCTCTCTCTCTCTCTCCCTTCCTTCCTTCCTTTTGAGACAGCGTTTCTCTGTGTGATCCCTGGCAGTCCTGGAACTCACTTGGTAGCCCAGGCTGGCCTCGAACTCACAGAGATCCACCTGCCTCTGCCTTCTGAGTGCTGGGATTAAAGGTAAATTTCAATCATTTAGCTTTTCTTCACTTTCACAAAATTTACTTTTTATACTTGATATTAGCCAAAAGACTGAGCAGTGATTCAACTTTCTTACTTTTGAAAGGACTGTTTATTTTGGTTTCTAATTAAAACTTCAATATGCTATCTCTGCTCCCCCAGATCCAATACCCCAATCTCATCCCCAGGACAGAACACCAGCTTCATCCTTCCTTCCCCCTGCCCACATTTCCTGTTAACTCCACAATCCATTCCTTCCTAACCTTCATCCCTCCACTCAGTCACCTTATCCATGCCCCCAACCCCAGCAGGCACCCTTGCTAACCCAAGGGCCATTCCTCCCAGGGCAACAAGTAGGCTGAAGGCAGACCAACATCTCTACTCCTATGGCTGTTAAGATCCAGTACCCTCAGTTTCATCACCAGTTCTGTGGCAGGAAACCCACTGTGGTCTCCCTTTCCTATCTGACTCCATCCCCAGTGGAGCACAAAGATCTTCTCCCTCATCCCAGTATCCCAGCCACCAACAGCAGCTGGCATTCACTGGGAACACACTAGCTAAGCAGAACAGGGAAACAGGTAAGCTAACTGAAGACCTTCACCACTCACTCCACCCCTCCAAATCCTATCCCCGAGCCTCATCCCCAGTGCTGCAACAGAATAGCAGCCTCAACCTTCCTTACCCACTGTCCACATCTCCTGTGGATCCTACAGTCCATCCACTGCTAGCTTCCTTTGGTAGCTATTCCCAGCCACCAACTCCAGCAGGCACCCTCTGCTAATCCATAGGCAATCTCTCTCCGTATGCCCAGTTCAGTCCCCGAGTCTCATCCTCAGCTCTGCAGCAGAACACCAATGGCAGCCTTCCCTGCCCACCTACTCCCATTTCCTGTGGATCCAACAGATCTTCCCCTTCTAACCACCCCCCACTCTCATTGCTTTGTTCCAGACCCCAAACACATCAGGTGTCCCCTTCTAACCTAAGGGCTGCTCCTCCCAGGGCAACAAGTAGGCTGAAGGCAAACCCACATCTCTCTTCCTGTTCCTAAGATCCAATCCCTCCCCCACAGTCTCATCCCCAGCTCTGTAGCAGGAAATACACTGCAATCTCCCTTTCCTCTTTGACCCCATCCCCAATGAATCAAGACCTTCTTCCCTAACCTCCCTTTCCCCAACTCTTTTCACTATCCCAGCCTCCAACACCAGCAGACATTTCTTGTGAACACTCCAGGTGGGCAAGCTATTAAAACAGGCAACATACAGCCATCACACCCCCCAAAAAAATCCAGAAAGGAAACAGAAACCAAGGAACAAAACACCCACCCAACAAAGACAAATCCAGAAATCAGTAGACCTATAATCATCCCAAACGCAGATGCCTAGACACCTGCATAAAAACATAATCAATAACAGCCGGGGCAATAGGTCTCCACTAAAGTCCAATTATCCTACCACAGCAGGCCCTAAAAACTACACGATAACTGAAACACAAGAAAAGGACCTTAAAACCAACTATATGAAGATGATAGAGATCCTGATGAACAAAACGAATAAATCCCATTAAAAATCCAGAAAAACACAAACAATTGGAGGAAATTAATAAAGCCCTTAAAGAAATCCAGGAAAACACAAATTATTGGAGGAAATGAATAAATCCCTTAAAGAGAGCCCAGAAACTACAAACAAATAGTTGAAGGAAACAAAACTGTTCAAGACCTAAAAATGGAAATAGAAGCAATAAAGAAAACAAAAACTGAGGGAATTCTGTAAATGAAAACTGGCCTCAAACTCACAGAGATCCACCTGCCTCTGCTTCCCGAGTGCTGGGGTTAAAGGTGTGCACCAGCACACCCAGCTGGTATGCCAGTATTTTATTTACCCAAATTGAGGTTGTGGCATGATTTAAGGAGATAAGCCTGAGCTTAGTCCTTCTGTAAAGCAAAGGACACTGTCAATAAGACAAAACGACAGCCTACAGAATGAGAAAAGATCTTCACCAACGCCACATTTGTCAGAGGGCTGATCTCCAAAATATATAAAGAACTCAAGAAATTAGACACCAAAATACCAAATAACCCAACTAAAAATGGGCTACAGATCTAAACAGAATTCTCAACAGAAGAATCTCAAATGGCCAAAATACACTTAAAGAATTATTCAACATCCTTAGTCATCAGGAAAACGCAAAACAAACGACTCTGAGATACCATCTTACACCTGTTAGAATGGCTAAGATCAAAAACACTGATGACAGCTTATGCTGGAGAGGATGTGGAGAAAGGGGAACATTCCTCCAGTGTTGGTGGGAGTGCAAACTTGTTCAGCCACTTTGGAAATCGGTATGGTGTTTTCTCCGAAAATTGGGAATCAATTTACCTCAAGACCCAGCTATACCACTCTTGGGCATATACCCAAGGAATGCTCAATCATACCACAAGGACACTTTGTTCAACTATGTTCATAGCAGCTTTATTCATAATAGCCAGAACCTGGAAACAACCTAGTTGCCCCTCAACCAAAAAATGGATAAAGAAAATGTGGTACATATACACAGTGGAGTACTACTCAGCTGATAAAGAAAAAAACAATGACATCATTAAATTTGCAGGCAAAGGGTAGAACTAGAAAATATCATCCTGAGTGAGGAAACCCAGGCTCAGAAAAACAAACATGGTATGTACTCACTCATAAGTGGATAGTAGTTGTAAAGCAAAGGATAATCAGACTACAATCCACAGCCCCAGAGAAGCTAGGTAGCAAGGAGGACCCTAAGAGGGACTCATGGATTTCCCTGGGAAGGGAAATCAAAAAAATGTCCTGGGGAAACTGGGGGTGGGGTGGAGGGTTAGAGGGGAAGGGATGGGAGATGGGAACATGAGATATCAGGATGGTCAGTTTGCAGGAGGGATGAAGAGGGAAAGCAACGAAAGAGATTTCCTGACAGAGAGGGCCATTATGGGGTTAGGGAGAAACCTGGTGCTGGGAAAACTCCTAGAAATCCTCAAGGATGACCCCAGCTAACACTAGTAGCAATCGTGGAGAGGGTGCCTGAACTGGCCTTCTCCTGTAATCAGATTGGTGACTACCCAAATTGTCATCATAGAACCTCCATCCAGTAACTGATGGAAGCAGATGCAGAGATCCACAGCCAAGCACTGAGCCAAGCTCCAGGAGTCCAGCTGAAGAGAGGGAGGAAGTCAAGCAAGGGAGGTCAAGATCATGATGGGGAAACCCACAGAGACAGCTGACCCGAGCTGATGGGAGCTCATGGACTCTGGACCGACAGCTAGAGAGGCTGCAAGGGACCCACCTAGGTCTTCTGTATGTGGGTGACAGTTGTGTGGCTTGGTCTATTTGATGGGGCCCCTAGCAGTGGGACTGGGATCTGTCCCTGGCACATGAGCTAGCTTTTGGGAACCTATTCCCTGTGGTAGGATGCCTCACTCAAACTTGATGCAGGGGGAAGGAGCTTAGTCCTGCCTCAACTTAGTATGTCATGTGTTGTTGACTCCCATGGAAGGCTTTACCTTTTCTGAGGAGTGGATGGAGGAGAGAGGAAGTGGCAGGAGAGAACAGAAGAGGAGGAAGAGGAAACTGTGATTGGTATATAAAATAAATTTAAAAATTTAATAAAAAAAGACTGAGCTTAGTCACTATGAAAAAAATCCAGTTAGGAGTCATCTCCCTAACTTGAGTCAGGATGTAGGTGGTCTTGTTTGATTCTCCTAGACAGTAACCATTTTCTTTTTGTTTTTTATTTAAAAGTTTTTTTTTTTTTTCTGCCGAGCCGTGGTGGTGGTGGTGGTGGTGGTGGTGCACGCCTTTAATCCCAGCACTTAGAAGGCAGAGGCAGGCGAATCTCTGTGAGTTCGAGGCCAGCTTGGTCTACAGAGCAAGATCCAGGACAGGCACCAAAACTACACAGAGAAACCCTGTCTCGAAAAAACAAAAAGAAAAAGTTTTTTTTTTTCCATTTTACATGCCAACTACAGTTCCCCCTCCTTCCTCTCCCCCACTAGCCTCCCACCTTTCCCCCCACCCTACCCCTCAGCCACTCCTCAGTGAGGGTAAGGCCCTCCAATGAGGAGTCAACAAAGTCTGGCAGGACAAAGCCCCTATCCTCTGTATCGAGGCTGAGCAAGGTATTCCTCCATAGGGAATGGGCTCCAAAAAGCCAATTCATGCACTAGGATAAGCCCTGGTCCCACTGCAGTGGCCCCACATACTGCCCAACCCACACAACTGTCACCCACATCCAGAGGGTCTAGTTTGGTCCCATGCAGGTTCCCCAGCTATCAGTCCAGAGTCAGTGAGCTCCAACTAGCTGGAGTCAACTGTCTCTGTGGGTTTCTCCAATCATGATCTTGACCCTCCCTGGCTCATATAAACCTTCCTCCCTCTCTTCGACTGGACTCTGGGAGCTCCACTCAGTACTTAGCTGTGGATCTCTGCATCTGCTTCCATCAGTTACTGGATGGAGGTTCTATGATGACAATTAGGGTAGTCACTAATCTGATTACAAGAGAAGGCCAGTTCAGGCACCCTCTGCATTATTGCTAGGAGTCTTAGCTGGGGTCATCCTTGTGAATTCCTGGGAATTTTCCTAGCACCAGGTTTCTCCCTAAACCCAGAATGGCTCCCTTTATCAAGACATCTCTTTCCTTGCTCTCCCTCTCTGTGCCTCCTCCAACTCAAACATCCTGTTCCCTCATGTTCTCTTGCCACCTTCTCTTCCCTCCTTCCCTCCTCCCTTCACCACATTCCCAATTTACTCAGGAGATTTTATCTCTTTCCCCTTCCTAGGGGGATCCATGCATGTCTCTCTTAGTGTCTTCCTTGTTACCTAGCTTCTCTGGGGTTATGGATTATATCCGGAGTAACCATTTTCTTAATGTTCAAAATTTGTTGTGGCTGTGGTGGCCTACACCGGCAGGATTTGCTGAAGAAGGCAGAGGCAGGAGGATCATGAGTTCAAGGCCAGCCTGGGCTACACAAATATGGGGAAGTAGCAGTTCTTAACACAGAGTTTCTTGATCTCAGCATCAAAGAAGTCCTTAATGGATTCCCAAATGGAGTACAACCAGGAATGGAGAATATAGCAGCCAATCACATCGTAGTATTTAATCATCTCTGACTTTGTGATAACCCGTTTCACTGGTGGGTCGAACAGCAATTGGTTCTGCCAACTCTGTCATACCAGATCTTGTAACCCAAGCAACCTCCTGGACAAAGTCATGGATGTGACTGTGCAATAATCTCCGGGATCCACACTGACTAAGCTGTTGTTTCTACAGAGGCTCTGTGGTAGCTATGTAAGCTCCCTGCTTGCATTTTAATTACTAGAGAGATGCATGGATATCTATCTCTACAGCTAATGAAGAATCTGAAAATATTTTTTAGGTTTCCTTATCAACACAATATTCAGATAGTATTACATTAGATCTTTGGTTCTTCATGTAATATAAAGTGTATAACTGTAACAAATAAAGTCTTAGAACTTGGCTATTTTTCACAGCTTTGCAAAGGATATATAAAAGTGAAATTACTAACAAGCAAGTGAACAAGTCAGTGAGTGCATAAAAAGAGAAGCTGTGAACTTTTTCAAATCTTCAAAAGAATTTTATGAAAACCTGTGAAAGTCAGTAACTCTCAAATTCACATAATAAAAACAAAAATAGTTAACACGGCAAGGCTGGACATGGCTCAGCAGTTAGGAGTACTTGCTGCTCTTTTAAAGTACCTGAGTTCCGTTTTCATACCCCATATTTGGTAGCTCACAACTGCCTGACACCATCTTCTGGCCTCTCTGGACATCCACACAATTGTGTCACACACACATGTAAATAAATAAAATATTTTTAAGTACAACACATAAAAATCCAATGCCAGGAATAGGTTACTTCTTTTAGAGTTCTTGGCCAGTGAGGTACTATAGACTGCCCTGCCCCCCCAAAAAACATTTTAGGCTATTGTTAATGTTCTTGTTTACTCTACAGAACGTGACTATAAGGTCCTATTGCTGAAGACACCACATACCTCAGTCCATACAACATAGACAAATCAAACTGGTACTGAATCAGAAACATTTTAAAAATAATTTATTTCACTTTATTTTATGTACATTGGTGTGAAGGTTTCAGATCCCCCAGAACTGGAGTTGTAGACAGTTGTGAGCTGCCATGTGGGGGCTGGGAATTGAACCCGGATCCTCTGGAAGAGCAGCCAGTGCTCTTAACTACTGAGCCATTTCTTCAGCCCCTGAATCAGAAACTTTATCCCTCCTGGATAGTTTACATAGCACTAGAAGGTGCTATGAACACTACCAGAGGAGAAAAAGTAGTCATCAGTCTTACACAATTGTGAATTCTATGAGTTACCAGCCTGGCAAGACATGCCCACAGATATATTAGTGGCATGAATGTCATGGAAGCAACAAACCACTTTCTGATTGGATTTAAGGCCCAATCAACAAGATGAACCACATACATGGCCATGAATCTATGTCTAGACAGGCCATAGATACTAGTAGAAAACCTACTACTTTTATTCTGCTAAATGTATATAATTTTAAATGAATTCCTAATGACCTGTCATTATACCTATAGATTAAGGTATCTGTCAACCCTCATCAGAGAAGCTTCTATTTATAATAGGTTATGGTCAATAAAGAGAGCCACAAACTTGCCAACGTGCAAAGAAAAAGAGACTACAGAATGTCTAGCTCTAAATGGAACATACATACTGCATCCCTTCCTCCAAAGGTTCATAGATCATTGCAGAAGAGGGGAAAGAAAGGAGTGTAAGAGCCAGAGGTAGTAGGTGACTATAAGAAAACAGTATCTTTTGAACACAGCACATGCCCTGAACACAGGGCAGCTGCACATGTGAACTCCCAGAGGTTGTGACAGCATGCATAAGACCTGGGCAAACTCAAGCCAGATCAAATCTGAGCACTGAAGGGTGTTAAGCAGGAAGTTCCACTCCTAGCCCAGGAGCTATTAGCAACCAACTGTTTGCTGCTGGGAGAGGAAAAGTCAACTTTATCTAAGAATGTAGCCTCTGATAAGTCAACTGTAAGTCAACCATGCTCTAGTGGAAAATCCAAGAGTATCTGGGTAGGATGAATTGGCCTTGGAGGAAGAATTACATAATGTTGGATGAAAAAGGAAGGTGGTGAATCTGGGAGGAGTCATAGAAGGGAAGATGAATATGATAAAAAATGTACAAAATTGTCAAAGATCTAATTAGAAAGTTCAAATGCAACAATGAAAAGATTTAAAAATATACCACATGCTTTAAAAAAGTACAGTATATGGCATTCATATACTTACAATGCTTGTTTCTTTGAATAAGTCAAATTGGTAAAGTTTGCTTTTCAAAGAAATTCATTAATTAAACAGCATCTTTACTCAAATGAGCTTATGTTGTTGATGATACAATGCAGCATTAGCATGCATGTAGATTAAGTGGGGTATAAGGTCGTGGGGTGACTAAGCATTTCCCTGAATGCTAACAGTGCATGCACAGCCCTGGGACCCCAGAAGTGGCTGGAAGATGCCAGAAATGATAACACCTACTATGTGAATCCTGAGGATTGAAGTTAGGTTATTAGGATTATTGACAAGCACACTTACCCAATGAGCCATCCCAGTAGCCTCAAGGTGTGATTTTTGACTGTCACTGGCTTGATGAATAATGATATTGAGAACCCTTATATGTATTCAGTGTACATTTGAATGGCTTTTAAAAAATTGTTTGCTCCAGTACTACCTAAATAAGTTACACATGTCTAATTTACTTATAACAGTGCCATTAAAAAGAAAAAAAGTCCAGGTGGTGGTGGCACACGCCTTTAATCCCAGCACTCGGGAGGCAGAGCCAGGCGGATCTCTGTGAGTTCGAGGCCTGGGCTACAGAGTGAGTTCCAGGAAAGGCGCAAAGCTACACAGAGAAACCCTGTCTCAAAAACAACAAAAAAAAAAAAAGAAAAAAGAAAAAAGAGGGCCAGGCCATCAGCAGTGGTGGCACATACCTGTAATCCCAGCACTCAGGAGGCAGAGGCAGGTGAAACTTTTTGAGCTCGAGACCAGTCTGGTCTACAAAGCAAGTTCCAAGACAGCCAGGGCTACACAGAGAAGCCCTGTCTTGAAATAAAATAAAATAAAATAAAATAAAATAAAATAAAATAAAATAAAAAGAACAGAAGCCTTGTTACATAAAGGTCCTTTAGGACAAAGACTTCAGGTTTTCATGAGCACTGCAATTAGACAAATGAGTGGGATAAACCAACAAGAAATGCACTTCAGAAAAGCTTCCTCAGAAGAATAGCTCCTTGGTTTACAGAGTCAATAAGACAAAAAGACAGCCAACAGAATGGGAAAAGATCTTCACCAACCCCACATCTGACAGAGGATTGATCTCCACAGTATATAGAGAACTCAAGAAACTAGACATCAAAATACTGAACAGTCCGATTAAAAAATGGGCTAAAGAGCTAAACAGAGAACTCACAAAACAAGAACTACAAATAGCTGAAAGACATTTAAAGAAATGCTCAACATCCTTAATCATCAGAGAAATGCAAAATCAAAACGACTCTGAGATACCACCTTACACCTGTCAGAATGGCTACGATCAAAAACACCAATGACAACCAATGTTGGAGAGGATGTGGAGCAAAGGGAACACTCTTCCACTGTTGGTGGGAATGCAAGCTTGTACAACCACTGTGGAAATCAGTATGGCAGTTTCTCAGAAAATTAGGAATCGAACTACCTCAAGACTCAGCCATTCCACTCTTGGCATATACCCAAGGAATGCTGATTCATACCATAAAGATACATGCTCAGCTATGTTCATAGCAGCACTATTTGTAATAGCCAGAACCTGGAAACAACCTAGATGCCCATCAACGGAAGAATGGATGAAAAAAATGTGGTACATATACACAATGGAGTACTACTCAGCAGAGAAAAACAATGAAAGCATGAAATTTGCAGGCAAATGGATGAACTAGAAAAAATCATCCTGAGTGAGGTAACCCAAACCCAGAAAGACAGTCATGGTATGTACTCACTCATAAGTGGATTCTAGATATAAAATAAAGAACAATCAGACCACAACCCATAGAACCATAGAGGCTATATATATAGCATGGAGGTCCTAGGACGACTGTGGCTTATAATAAATTTCGGGTTTACTCAATTATTGAAAAAAAATAGCCAAATGAATGGAAACACATGAACTATGAACCAAAGGCTGAGGGTCCCCAGCTGGATCAGCGCTCTGAATAGGTGAGACAGTTGATTGGCTTGATCAGTTTGGGAGACATCCAGGCACTGAACCGGGTCCTGTGCTCATTGCATGAGTTGGCTGTTTGAAACCTGGAGCTTATGCAGGGACACTTGGCTCAGTCTGGAGGAAGGACTGGACCTGCCTGGACTGAGTCTACCAGGTTGATCGCAGTCCTCGGGGAGGACTTGTCCTGGAGGAGGTGTAATTGGGGAAGGCTGGGGGTAAGGGGAGGGGGTGGGAGGGGGAGAATAGGGGAACCCATGCCTGATATGTAGAACTGAATGGTATTGTAAAATAAAATTATATATATATACAAAAGACCTGGTACAGACATATACAGGATCCCATGACACCATTGCACTGTCATATCTGCAGGCTGGACAGCATTGTAGGACCAAAGGATTTGTGGCTGGGTTGGTGTTTACATTTCTCTTTTGATAATGTCCAGAGTACTTTCCTGTACCAAAGATGCTAGAACATAGGGGTGAAGGCTCTATGTAGGCACCAGCTTGATTTCTTCATGTTTAATGAATTGTGTGGGTGTTGTCTTCAGCAATGGGGCCTTAGTTGTCAGTTTGTGGAGAGCAACCTCTTCTCTTGGCAACAGCCTGGGCTGTTTGGGGATTCCCTTTGACCATCAACTCAACTGGATGCAACCCAGTCCTAGGACCAGAATCTTCATTTGGTGATAAGATGGCCAATCAGAGCTCTCTCTTTTCCTCAGTATTTGGTGATTACATTTAGATTGCTTTCATGTATGTCTGTATTTTAGGAAGTTTCTACTGTATTAGACTTCCATACTACTACTCAAATGTCCTTTAATTTTAGCTGTCTCTCCCCATATTATCTTCCTCATCATCCTCTTCTCCCCTCCCCCTTCCCACATGAGCCTCCTGTTCCAGCCCCACTCCGTCCATCATTGACTATCTGTTCTATTTCCCTTCGCTAGGTGATGTATCTGCTTCCCCCTAGTCCTTTCCTCTATACATACTCTCTGTGGTTTTGATTATATTTAATATCTAATATCCACATATAACTGAATATGTACCGTATTTGTCTTTCTGGGTATGGGACACCTTACTCAGGATGATTTTTTACAGTTCTGTTTGACTGTGAATTTCATGGTTTCATTCTTTTTAATGGCTGAATAATACACTCCATTGTGTAAATGTACCACATTTTCTTTATCCATTCTTCTGTTGAGGGACATCTAGGTTGCTTCCAGTTTCTGGCTATTATAAATAGAGCAACATTGAACATGTTTGAGCAAGTTCTCTTGGTAAAATGAGGTATCCTTTGGGTATATGCCTAAGAATGGCATAGCTGGATCTTGAGGTAGATCAATTCCCATCTTCCTGAGGAACTGATTTCCACAGTGGTTGTACAAGTTTGTACTCCCATCAGCAGTGGGTGAGTGTTCCCCTTTCTTCACATCCTAGACAGCATGAGCTGTCACTTGTTTTATTGATGCTGGACATTTTGATATAAGTAAGATGAAATCTCAAGGTAGTTTTGATTTGCATTTCCCTGATGGCTAAGGAGGTTGAACATTTCTTTGAGTGTGTCTAAGCAATTTGAATTTCCTCTTTTGAGAATTCTGTTTGGATTTGTATCCCATTTTTTAATTGGGCTATTTGTTGTCTTAATATCTAGTTTTTTTTTAGTTCTTTATATATTTTAGATATTAACCCTCTATTTGATGTGTAGTTGGTTAAAATTTTTTTTCCCATTCTGTAGGCTGCTGCTTTGTCCTAAATGACAATGCCCTTTGTCATGCAGAAGCTTCTCAGTTTCATGAGGTCCCATTTATTAATTGTTGATCTTAGTGCTTGTGCTATTGGCGTTCTGTTCAAAAAGTCTTTTCCTGTGCCAATGAGTTCAAGACTATCCCTTACTTTCTTCTCTATAAGGTTCAGTGTATCTGGTTTTATGTTGAGGTCTTCAATCAATTTGGAGTTGAGTTTTGTCCAAGGTGATAAGTATGGATCTATTTGCATTCCTCTACATGCAGCCATCCAGTTTAAACAGCACCACTAGTTGAAGATGCTGTCTTTTTTCCAGTGTTGGGGGGGGGGAGAAACCATAATCAGAATATATTATATTATACATATTTTCAATAAAAAAAGAAATATACTTGGCAAATAACCAAGTATTTTAGGTTCTCTTAGATAATCAACACATGGAATTTTGGAAACTCTAAATATGAAAGATGAAGAAGGTGACTGAAATGTATTTGTTCATTCTGTAAATCCCAGTGCCTACCACATAGTGATTGATTTGGTAAATATCACCAAAGGTAACATCATTATTTTTATTCTACAGATTAGAAAATAAAAAGACATGTTGAGTGATGTTAGATAACACTCTTGATGAATGACACAGTGGAATATGATTTCAAGTTGGTCTCTAGAGCTCTTTTTTCCTAGGTGTCAATGTCTATTAGCCATATTACAGAAGATTTATGAATTTAGTCAGAAGTATAACTAAACGATCTAGTTTTCAATTCTGAGATATTCTAAGAATATCTAGATATGAAGAGACATACAAATCTGTGTCAGTGGTCATTTTCATACCTATAAGTATTTGGAGACAAGAAGCATTTTGCTTTATAAACTTTGAATAATATTTATAACAGCAAGATACATAAATAACAAATAACTTTCTGAGATGATGATAGGCTAAATGTTGACTTAAAACTACAAAACAAGCCAGAGATATATGAATACTATAATTTTATGTTTTTATAATTGTTTATGTTTTATTTATGTTATTTTAAAATTTATTACATTTTATTTATATGTTTCATGATTTTGTATATATTATATAATTTGTATCTGTTCTTATTAAAAATAGATTTCATAAAACAAATGTACCATATTCTCAGTTAATGCTAAAAAATCACGTGCCATGTCTAAACGAATGAGATGAATTTAATGAGATAAATTTAATGAGATGAATTTATTATTGAGATCAATTCATTTCAGCCAACTAATTTTTACAAATCACATTGGAAACAATCAAGGTATTGTCATCAGCATAAATGAAATGGCCTTATTAATGTCTAGTTAAGTCATAACATGCTAGTTTTGACAATAGCCTAGGAACTACAGATTATGTTGTCATCTAAATTGGATCTGGAGCAGTCGAATGTTTTCATATAGACAGCAAACTAAATGAAAAGAAATAAAAGTGTATTACTTTTTATAAAATAGAGTTCATTTGATTTGCCCAGTACAGAAAACAGATTTTTAAAGATTTCAATTGTGTGCAGCAAAAGCAAGACTCTGCAATCAAACACATCCCTTCATATACTCATCAGTGCTTTTTGACTTGCTTCCAATGTACTTTATCTTTCCCTCAGCCACTATCATGTTAATGTCCTTTGGCAGAGGTATTGAGAAATGTATATATAATAACTGACACTACAAGATACAAAATTTCTATCGGGAAATACTTCTTTACAGATGGAGGGTTCTTTTTCCATTGAGGGAATTATGCCATAATTAGAAAAATGGTGGCCTAAACCCTAGTGGAAAGATTTTACTTTAATTGGTATACATCAGTGACAGACGAATCCACAGAGAAACATAGGAGCTGGTTTTTATTGAAGTTAAATTGCTAACTGTGGAATGAACAAAATTGCATTCTCACTTATACATCTGAGATGACATGTCCATTTAATTAAGTTTTTTTAAACAAAAGCCATCTGACAATAAGTGAACAAACCATTAGTACAAAAAATTAAAACCCTTCAGATAAAAATACAGGCTCACAAAATCATTATGAAGCCCACCATACTGCACAATAAATATGTTCATAAAATTTTTGAAAAGGGAAAATATAGGTGCAGGTAAATCTGAAAATGTTAGAGAATAATTCATGAATAGTTCAAATTATGTTCTTCTCAAAAAAAATGTATACATGTAATAACCATAAAACCACAGCAAGCTAAAAAAGAAAACAAATGTATTCACAGTAGCCTGAATTTTTGTGTTTATACGTTTGCTCTTGACCTGTGGTGGAAAAAAAAATCTACATTCATAGAAAATGAATCAGACAGTTCTATATCATATAGGAAATAATTTTCTACCTGTGGTTATGACTACAAAGATCAATTGTGAGTTTTATGCTCACCTATATAAATCTAATATCTGTATGTAATAAAGAACAAACTGTAAACAAACTTGGTACATTATACATTTGTAAAATACTTATAGGAATATTACCTCAGAAACATCCTTAGAGGACAATACCAACAGTTAGTGGAACAGATAGACCATTTCTTAAAAAAGCATTTGATTTATTATTACTGTGTATGTGTGTGTAATGGGGTGGGTTGTGCACATGCCATTGTGACTGGGCAACTTTGTGGAGTCTATTCTTTCTTTCTAACTTTATGTAGCACATGCGACTCAAACTTTGGTTGTCATGCTTGCATCTTTGGTAGCAGGGTGCCTTTACCTGCTCAGACATCTCACCAGCTGAAATTACTAGAGTTTGTGAGATGGGATGCACAGAAAACTTGTGAAGAATAATTTGAAACGTATATCCACTTATTTCTTCTCGTTTCATTGCTATGAAGTATCTACGTCCTTGGTCCTGTGGATGGGAATGGTTTTTGACACTTTAAAGTATACATTGGGGCTGGGAAGAGAGATCAGTGAGTAAAGTTCTTCTCACACAGTAGTGAGTGAGGACCTGAGTGTCATCTGCAGTAGTATCTGGAGGTGGAGACAGGAGATCCCCAAGAACAAGGTCACTGGCTAGACTAGCTGGGTCATTGTGTTCTGGGTTCAACTGAGAGACCCTCCCTCTGTAAATAAGGTAGAGAGAATAAAGAAGACACCCACCATTAGTCTTTGGCCTCCATACACACATATGCCTGTAAACGTTCTTATTCACACACACAAAAGTTATACAAAAGAAGTGTGAAAGTGTATGAAATTGTATTTTGCTACCAAAATAACTAACTTCTGTTTTATGGGGGGGAAAAAACCTGCTAGGCAAACAGACTAGTGACTACAGCAGGCCAGGTAGTGGTGGTGCACACCCTTAATCCCAGCACTCAGGAGGCAGAGGCAGGAGGATCTTCGTGAGTTCGAGGCCAGCCTAGGCTACAGAGTGAGTTCCAGGAAAGGCTCCAAAGCTACACAGAGAAACAAACAAAAAACAAAAAATAAACAAATAAAAAACCCCTACAACAGAAACAATAATAGAGATGAAATAAACCTGAACATGGAAGCTAATGATTTTCTGTTTACGAAGGTGAGAAGACTTTTGTCTTTACAGTTCACAGCATCTGATTATTCCAACGTATAGGGGGGGGGAAAAGGGAAAGGGATTTTACAAAAGGTTATAGTTAGGTTTTTTTGTTGGTTTTTTTTGGGGGGGGGTTGTTTTGGTTTTGCGAGACAGGATTTTTCTGTGTAACTTTGGAGCCTGTCCTGGAACTCACTCTGTAGCCCAGGCTGGCTTTGAACTCACAGAGATCCTCCTGCCTCCGCCTCCCAAAGTGCTGGGATTAAAGGCATGCACCACCACCACTTGGCTGGTTATAGACTTTTTTAAAAGGCAATTTTCCAGCGGAGAAGTGGGTGAGATCTACATGAGCAGACTGGGTGTGTGTTTGGGGGGCGGGGGGAGTGGCAGAGGGCGAGGAGTGGGAGATGAGAACATAGGGAAATGGGAGGGTCAAGCTGGAACAGGGACAGAGTGGGAGGGCAGGGAGGAAGATACCATGATAGAAGAGAACATCATGGGAATAGGAAGAGGCAGGGTGCTGGGGAGGCTCTCAGGAATCCACAAGGATGACCCCACCTTGGTCTGCTGGCAGTGGTCCAGAGGGTGCCTGGACTGGTCTACTCTGGTGACCGATCTAGCGAATAACCTAACTGTCATCATAGAGCCTCTGTCCAGTGACAGATGGAGGCAGATACAGAGATCCACGGTCAGGCACCAGGCTGAGCTCCGGGAATCCAATTGATGAGAGAGAGAAGAGATTCTGCAGGCAGGGTGCTTCGAGATCATGATGGGAGGATGTGCAGAGATGACCGACCACACTAGTGGATGCCCATGAACTGTGTACTGGTGGCTGTGGAGCCCCCATGGGACTGGACTAGGCCCTCTTGATATGGAAGACGGTTGTTTGGCTTGAACTGTTTGGGGGGGGGCACGCAGGCAGGGGGATCGGGATCCTTCCCTGGTGCATAGGCAGGCTTCTGGGAATCCTGTGCCTGTGGTGTGACGCCTTAAGCAGCCTTGGTGCAGTGGGAAGGGGCTTGGACCTGCCTAGGCTCAGTGTGCTGGGCTCTGCTGACTCCCCATGGGAGACCTCGATTTGGGGGATGTGGGGATGTGGGGAGGCTTGGGAGAGAGGAATATGGGGGTGGGAGGAAGGAGGAGGTGGGAACTGTATGTGGAGTGAGTAGAAAATTTCTTAATAAAGAGAAATGAAAAAAAGGCAATTTTCACTTGCCATAGATTATAATACTAAATCTCAAAAGAAGTAATGAAATGCGCTAATATTTTGCTCAAGTTGCAGTCCCTTCTTATGGAATATTGTCTATAATTTTTAAAGGCTTATAAAATTTTACAGCTAATATTATTTTAATTCAAAGTTAGAATTTATCTCTCTTTATTAAAAATGATAACTTCCAGGGGAATAGACAGATATTTGATCAATGGAATAAAATATAAAACCCTAAAACAGATCTCCATAAACATATACAATTTATTTTTGTCAAAGTTGCAAAAGTAACCTGATAGAGGAAAGATAGCCTTTCAATGGTGCTGGATGCTGCAGGCTGCAGGAATATATCATAAGAACTTAGCTGGTTATGACAAAGTCACTACCTGGAGGGACCAAGGATTTCCTCCAGAGAAAGCCAAATTCCAAGGAGCTTTTGTTATTTGGCTTGTTATATATCAGCTGTATTCTGTTATGAAAATCATGTGTGCCTTCATAGTTTTCCCAATTGACTTTTCCCTAAGAAGGGCTAACAGTGTGGACTGGTCACTCTCTGGACATACTCATTCCAGGATTTTGGAGAACAGCCTTAGGAAAGGCTTTCTCTGGAATCAAATATCTCCCTTAGCCACTTTCAAGGACTAACAGTGATAACAGTTCACATGCTAGTCACCTGACTTAAGGTAAATTCCACAAGGAGACACCACCGAGGTCAGGTGGACGTTAAGTAATAGCTTTACACAATTTAGCTTGGACCCTCCCTTCTTATACCGGGACTTCCAGGGCCACGGGATGGAGAAGAGGAAAGCGTATGGAGGAACTAGATGGATAAGAACTTGAGAGGAACAAACTGAGATGGGGAAGAACTAGATTGAAGGGCTAGAAGAGAGTACTAGAGGAACGAAATAGAAGATGAGGAAGAGCCAGATGGGGAAGAACAAGATGAGGAAGACAAAATGAGAAAGAAGGAGATAGGAGAAGAGCTGATATGGGAAAGAACCTTAAGATAGAACCTAGAGAGGACAGCAGATAAATGTAAGAGAAATTGGGCAGAAAAGGAGCTAAAAATGAAAGCAGAGTATAAGCTTGTAGAGAGAGAACTGACAGGATAATAAAGTGTAAGGACTAAGGAATTTTGTGTACATAGTTTCATTTCTTTTCTTCAAAGATTAATTATCAGCTGGTTGTAGATTCTTCCTGGACCCTGGGAGGGGACTATCGAGGGGCTGGACCCCCAAAGTCCCCGGTAGATGGATAAGTTGGATATCCATCTGCCAAAATATGGACCTTAACTTATATAAATGTCATATACCTAAGGTGAAAATTAACTAAAAATGGATAGTGAACATGAGTGTAATATGTGAAACTATAAAACTTATTGAAAAAAGCTTAAGAAAAAGTATTTAATCTCTAGGTAAGATTAGAGAAAGCTCTTACAATTGGTATAAAATGAAATGAATGAAGAAATTAAAAGTTGATAAACTACTTCACTAAAATGAGAAAGTTTCTGTTAGGGGAATTAGGAAAATAAATAGCAGTGTGAGCGGGCAATATCCACAATTATATATCCAAAAAGGCCTTGTAGATATATATAGCTATCAAAATTTGAAACAAAAACAATCCCATTAAAAATGGGACAAGCAGCCTGAAGAGAGGGCTCAGTGGCTAAGAATGCTAACTGCTCTTCCAGAGGACCTAGATTCAATTCCCAGCACTGTCATGCTGGTTCCCAGACTTCTGTAACTCCAGTTCCAGGCAATCTGACACCATCTTTTGGCCTCCAAGAACACCAGGCTCAGACATGGTACATAGGCATTCAGGCAGACAAAACACCAATACACATAAAACAAAACAAAACAAATTATATTAGAAAAGAATGAGACAAGCAAGGAAGGATATGATGTCATCTACATGTAGTTTCAGCCCATTTGTAGGCTGAGGTAGGAGCATCATCAGTCCAAGGTCAGCCTGGGCTACATCGTAAGATACCAGAACCCAGCTGAAGGGAACAAAAAGTACAAACAAAACAGTACACATAAACATGTCATCAAAGACACTATACAGATAGCAAGAAAAGAGGGTGAATAGCATTAGCCATGAAATAAATGCAATGCAGAATTACAATGAGATAGCACTACACATTTGTCAAAATGGTTAATGAAAAGTAGTGAGAATATTAAATGTACTAAATGCTAATGAGAATATGGGGAGACTGAATTCTTTATACATTGCTAGTGGAAATATAAAATGGCACAACCACCTTGGAAAATAGTTTGACAGTTCCTTTCAAATCTAAAAATAGTTTTAGCCATATGATCAAACAGTTGAAATTTTGGCATTTACTCCATATAGATGAAGACATATTTCAAACAGGAACTTGTACATGAATGCTCACAACCACTTTATTCACAACAGTCAAAAACTGGAAATTACCCTAATGCCTTTCAATGGGTAGATGATTGAATTACTCGGAACCAAAAAAAAAAAAAAGAAGAAGAAATTAGTGATATTTAAAACATGAGCAGGTCTCAAGGGGTTATGTTGAGTGAAAAAATAACAATCTGAAAGCTCACATATCACATGATTTTATTTGTGCAGTTTTCATAAAATACAAGATTCATTATTGCTAAGCATTAAGAATGGGAGAGGAGAGTGGACCTGGTGTGAGTACAGATAAGAAACCATAGCAGGTGTTCCAATGTGTCGCTGATTAAGTGCAGCCATGGTGTGCAAGCCTACACATGTGCAAACACACAGTGTGCATTATTAAAATCTGAATGAGCTTTATGGCTTATACCAACATCAGTATGTTGGTTTTGATACTGTTCTGAAATTGGGTATGTTGTTAATATTGGAGAAGGCTATGGAAAGAGTAGCCATGTTTCTTTTTTTTTTTGCCATTTCCTGTGAATCCATAATTATATCTAACCTAAAAAAATGAGAATTTCAGCTTATAAAGGGATGATACAGTATTAGATGTATCTTCTGAACAATTTGCCTAGTAACAGGTTTCACACATCCCAATAATAATTTTTACTGCATGATATTACCTTTATCATGTCCTTAACGCCAAAAACCATATGCATTCCAAGATGCAAGGAACATAGGTGAATAATTAAATTATTTTGTGGCATTTTTGCTTTCCTCTGGTTATTTGAAAACATTTAAGTTGGGCTAGTGATGTAGTTCAGCTGGTAGAATGCTTGCGTATTATGCACAGGCCGCTAGGTTCCATCCTCAGTACCACATAAACAGGCATGCTGGCACACACCTGTAACCTATGCACCTACAAGATAGAGCAAGAGGACTTGAAGTTCAACATTATCCTTGACTACACAGAGAGTTTGAAACCAGCCTGGGCCACATAAGACCCTGTCTAGAAGAAATGTTTTATTTAAAGTTACTATGGCTATGATGAAACATCATTGCCAGAGGAGCAGCATCGAGGGGCAGTTGAGTTTCAGGGTGTTAGTCCACTGGGAGGCAGCCCCCTGGAATCTCGGTTGGACGGGGCCCTGGAACTGCAGAACTCGGCATGTCTTTTGACCTGTGGGTTGTTATTGTGAGGATAACTTCCTCCATAAGCTATACCATCTGATTGATAGTGGTGGTGTTGGCTTATACAGAGGTTCCATGAGGGAAGGTGGATACAGGGAGGGGTTGCACAACTAAGACCTATGAGCTTCATTTAGGGAGCTGCATGGATCGTAGCTCAAGTTAATGGTTAGGAGAAACTGTTGAGTCCCAGGAGCCAGTCTGGCTCAAATTCCTTTAATCTTAATGTTGAAAGACACAGTCACAGATTTTGGTGTGCATCATTATCTAAAACAAAACCTTATAAGAACTTCAGGTTAAATCAGATGTTTTGATAATAGTCTTAAGATGAAAAACCCCAGAAAAAAAATCTAAAGTTCACAAGAACACACAGCTGAGATAAAAAAAAATACAAAGCAGCCCAACTGTTTGTTACTAGCTAACATATTTTCTTCCTAGGGTTGGTTGATGATCAAAGATGATGATTAATTCCTTGTGCCCATTTCTGCCCTCATTCTCCTGATATTAAAAAGCTATTGATGTATGGCTATGCACCCTAAAGATCTAAAAGTACAGCTGACTGATTATTTTTTATGTATGAAAGTTTAGGTTTGTGATTCCTTTAAGATTGCTCATAAGATTAACTTTCAAGATAAATAGTAAAATGATTGATTCCTTCTTTGTAACTGCAATATGCAGGCTGCCAACAAGAGTTGGCTATGAAAAATTACATGTTTTTACCTGTACTCTGTAGGAATTTAGCAGAATCACTGTATGAGGTAGATATTAAAATGAACAGCTGTTTTTTAGAAGTACTTTGACCTTGAAGAATCCTTGTGGAAAACAGTGATTGTTTTGCTGATGGGGCTCTGCAGCCATCCCATGACTTTGGCCACAAGACACCTCAGGCACACCTGAGGCTCTTGTATTATTGTGTATCACACACGATACACAATAAAGGACTAGAGTCATGAAGGCAAGTGATGCTCTTCTTCAGTAAGACATATAAATTAAGGTTAGAGACCTTGGTTATGAGGAAATACTTTGTGTAACAATCAATAAATGTGCCTTTGTATGGCTGTTCAGGGTCCAGTCCAGTTCAGTCCATTAGAAGAGGCTGGACCTTCCTACCGTCACATAGGCCTTAAAATTTCATCTTGGAGTGCCTTTCTTCTTCAACCAACAATGAAAGAACACAGAAGAATAGAGAATAAAGAAGGAAATCATCAAGAGAGAGTGAAGAGTGTCTTTTCCCCTAACCCCCAGATAGAAAAGTCTCAGTAAGTAATGAGCTGTGGATTCCTTTCGAGCCCTGTGCTACTGGAGACTGGCCCTCCAGGCAATGATGAACAAAAGCAACTTGGGAAGGAAAGGGTTTATTTCACTCATCATTAAAAGCAGTGAGAGCAGAAGCTCTCAAGTTAAGGCAGGAACCTGGAGGCAGGTGTTGATATGGAGACTGTTATGTCCAGATCATGGAGACTCCAAAAAGACCACCACAGAGACCGAATCCCATATGTAAAAGCAAAGAGCCTTTATTTCAAGCTCGGAGCTTGGAGTCTCTGTGATGCAGCTGTAAGAGCAGAGAGCCCCCCGAGCTCAGGCAGAGTGGGGTTTTTATCATAGCAGAGGTTGGGGTGAAGGGATTTTCAGGACTTTAGGTCCCTGACTGGCTGACATTTGTCTAGGTGCTGGGAATGTTTGGAATGTCAGGTATTTCCCCTTAGATGCAAGGCCCTCCCTGGGTGAGGTCAGCCCATGGCTTCTCCTGGATCCAGATGTTGCTTACCAGTAAGCCTGTCACAGAAGCTGTGTTTGGGCCTCTAAGCCTATCATGGCAGTTGTACGGTCAAGCTGTTTTCTGAGAACATGGAGAGGTGCTGCTTACTGGCTTGTTTGGCATGGATTGCTCAGCCTGCTTTCTTACAGAACCCGGGAAAATCAGCCAAGGGATGGTCGCACCTATAATGGCCTAGGCCCTCTTCCATCAATCACTACAGCCCTACTCCCTCTTCTCTGATGGCACTAGCTTGGTGATGTAAAACTAGCCAGTCCAAAAATCATGTCATATTAGTAAAATAAACATTTTTCTTTTTTTATTGAAAATAGATTTTTTTCATACAATATTTTCTGATCATTGTGCCCCCCACCCCCCACCCCCAACTTCTCCCAGATTCTCCTTACTTCTCCATCCACCCAAATCCACATCCTTTCTTTTTCTCTTTCTCAGTAGAAAACAGGCAGCCTGCAAGGTGAGTCAGCAAACAGACCAGAACAGACCAGAACAAAGTAACAGGAAAAAAAGAGCCAAAGAAAAAGCACAAGAAAGACATACAGACATGGAAACATAGAGACACACATTTGTGTGATACCTCAGTAAAACCCCCCACTCGATCCCCTACAGACAAAGAGAAGCTTAAACCAGGATTCCTAAGTGTAGATAAGAACTTAGACCCCTTTTCCCCAGGTGGCTGTATCTGCTACAGGGACTTTGGAAAACACAGAGTCAGGATATTCGACCAAAAGACTAAAAAAAGGGAGGCGAGCTAAAATAAATTATATGGTCTGTGCCTTTAAGAACTAGCCTCACAAAGAAAGGGGAGCTCCTTCCAACCTCCCTGCTGTGAGTGAGAGACTTGGAAGAGCCTCCCTGGAGGCTTGTAAACTTAGAAAACACCTTACTTTTGCATTCTGTACCTAAAGTCTCCAGTGGTGGCTTTGGGGATCTAGGCACAACAAGACCCTCACTCTATTGTCTCCAAAAGGGGGCCTTAGACAAAGATATCTCAATATAGATAGACCCAGGCCAGTTTCAAGTTCCCAGAAATGATGATGCCAGCCCCAGGAACAAAAGAACAAAGTCAGGATGTCTGATGGTAACCAATTAACCACAAGATGCCCCTGTCCAGACATAACATGACCAGACCCGGAGAGGAGTTGTAAAACTCCTGACAGGGCAAACAGATAAGCTAGAATAAGATAAAGTCCAGGCCCGGGAGAAACTGGACCAATCAAGGATGGACCCGTACTAACCCCCTCCCCTCGAAGAAATTTTATGGGTTTTGTCTATAAAAACTAACTTCCCCAAGAAAGAGTAACTCTTCCCTGCCTCATTTGAGATGGCTTGAGATGAGTTCCCTGTCATGACTTGCCGCAGAAGTAAACCTTGCTTTTGCATTCTGGTATGCTCATCCTTGGTGGTCTCTCTGGGGGTTACTATCTGGGCACAACAATTTGCTCACACAGAAATCCCATAAAAACACAAAATTGGAAACCGTAATAATTAAAATTTTTAAAAAAGCCAAAGATGACATTGAGTTGGTTTGTTCTTTTGTGTTGGCCATCTACTGCTGGGCATGGGCCTGACCTTAAGTGTGGTTTGTATGACCAGTGAGAATCCATTGGAGAGATCTAATTTTTCCTTTGTGAGTGGTTATCAATTGGAAACAGCTTCTGAGAAATGGGACCCCATCTGGCTTAGACCTGAGCAGGCGCTGCACATGCTGCCACAGTCTTTGTAAGTTCATGTGTGTGTGAGTTCTGCTGTGTCTAGAAGGCCTTGTTTCCTTGGTGTCCTCCATCCCCTCTGGCTCTTACAATCATTCTGCCTCCTCTTCCACATCGTTCCTTGAGCCCCAAGGGGAAGGGTTTAATGAAGACATACCATTTAGGACTGAGTGTCCCAAAGTTTCTCACTCTCTGCACATTGTCTGACTGTGGGTCTCTGTATTTGTTTGCATCTGCTGCAGGTGGAAGCTACTTTGATGATGGCTGAGCAAGATACTGATCTGTGAGGATAGCAAAATGCCATTAGGAGTCAATTTATTGGTATGTTCTTTTAGCAGAATAACAAAGTTAATATTCTGATCCCGTCCCTTAGTGCTACCTTGTGTCCTGACCTAAAAGTCTATTTTTAAGGAAAAACTCTGCCCATTTCTCTCTGTGTCTCTGTCTCTGTCTCTCCCCCCCCCCCGTCCCTCCCCCTCTCTCCTCTTCCACTTCACTCCCTCGAGGTGTGAACCCCTCCCTGTTTCCCTCTTTCTGTCTCTCTGACTCTTTATCCCTGGCCCTCCCTCTATTATAATAAACTCTCCACATGGATGCATCTTCTGGGTTGCATATCTCTGGCTGCCACCGCTGCCATGCCTTGCATGGTGTGCATCTATCTGCCCAGCCCACTGTTGCGTCTGCCCAGCATGTTTCCCTGCACACGCGCGGGGTCTGCCCCCCCCCCCGTGTAATAATAAATCATAACAAACAGTATTTGGTTTTCCCCTAGGTCCATGGTCTAGTCTCAGGTTCTTGGCCACCTGAACAGTGTCAGACATGGGTTCCATCAGGTATTATTTTTTACTCGTTATTCTATCCTAGACTTCTCTTACAAGTTGTTTTTTGTTTGTTTTCTTTTTTTGTTTTTACATCCAATCAAGCCCACCCCCCCCCTCCCCAGCCCACCCCCCCCCCCCCCCCCCCACCCCCGTCTCTCCCTTATAAGTTGTTTTTGTTAGATCTCAAACTCCAGACAAATGGCTAATTGAGGTGCCATTAACATTCAGCTGACTGGCCGCTTGGAGCATCCTGTTACAATGCTGCACCTTCCCCCCCGACTCTACTTCCCTCAGCTGCCCTTCCCTCAGCTGCCCTTCCCTATATAATGTAACCATTTTGGTTACTTGGCCCTTTCATCTATCCTGTACCTTCCTGGCCTCTTGGTCTGGCTCTCCCCTTTCCTCTACCCACTCTCCTCAATGTCCTGGCTCAGTCTGGTCATGTCCATTCTGGACTCTCCCAGACGTCCCTCCCTCTGACTGTGCTCTCCCTTTTATCTACAATAAACTTTCTCCTCCACCATAATTAGGAGCAGTCATGTCCTGTCCTTTACTTATTTCTTTTTTTTTTTCCAAGCTAGGATTCCTCAATGTAGAAAAACAGAATAAAATTCAGCAATCTTCATAGTTCATAATAACTCAACATATATGGATGATTGGGAAACACTGTTAGCTCAGTGGAGACATTTGCCCATTCCCAGGTCAAATTTGTGTAAATAGCATGGTATTCAGGCAAATACTTCACAGATTACACAATTTGTGGTAAAGATCAGAAACTTGCCAATGGTTTCATTGTTAAATATGCTGTCATACTCAGGCGAAAACACTGATGAAACTGCTAAGAAATAGTTCTTTGCCGAAGCCAAAAGACAATTTTACTTTGTGCCACTCTAACATTGGTGAGTACAGTTATTTAACCATACTTCTTATTCTCATCAAATAGGTATGTGGTTTTTTCCTTCTTATTGGTGCATGCCTAAAGTCTCCACTACAAGGAAGGTATTGCCTGAAATTTCTGTTTCCAACAAGGGGGACCAAAGTTGGAGAATATGACTCAGTTGGTTATGAGCACTTGCTGCTCTTGTAGAGGAACTAGCAACCACAGTATGGCTAACAACTGGCTAACTCCAGTTTCATGGAATCTGATGCCATCTTCTGATCTCCACGGGTACCAGGCATGTAAGTGGTGCACATATGAACATGCAGGTAAAACACTTATACATATAAAAACTCAAAATAAGTAAATCTTTAAAAAAGAGATACTTTACTGTGGAGCCAAATCCATATATTTGTGGCCAGTGAATCCAAATTAAGTTTTCCCCAAATTCTATATTCCAATGGGGTAGTGGTTTCATGAAGTTTTTAATTGCAATAGAAAAAAGAAAGGCATACATCAACACTTTTCAGATAAAAAAATCTCATGCAATTCAATAAAATTGATGGGAACATTATATGGTGGGTTTCAGCAAAGCAGACAAACCTCTGCTTTGACCTTTACTGTCTGATGACATTCTTACTTTGGGGTTGGTGGATGCCAGTTATATTAATGTATCCTAAAACGTTTCACATAATAGTCACAAGGACATTGGGTCGCATATAGAGGTGGACAATGAATGGCTATTAAGGAAGCTAAAGATGGCCCATGATAACTTGGTCCTGCATCATTCCAGCTCCTCCATGTCACTGAAGTTCTGATCAGTCCACCATGTTTCTGTAGTTGTAGATTTTATTTTGTTTGTTTTTTCGAGACAGGGTTTCTCTGTGTAGCTTTGGAGCCTGTCCTGGAACTGTCCTCGTACTCATAGAGATCCTCCTGCCTCTTCCTCCCGAGTGCTGGGATTAAAGGTGTGCGCCAGGCCTAGTGTTTGGTTTTTTGAGACAGGGTTTCTGTGGGAGCCCACAAAGGTTCCCTAGTGAGATCTCAGCTTGCTTTACCCAGCAGGGCTGCATTAGAGGATTGCATGGTCACCAGGTGATTGACAAGGGCATGCATTCAGGATTGAACAACAATTTGGCAAAGTCAGTTTTCTCCTGCCACCATGTGGACTTCAGGGACAGAACTCAGATCACAGGCCTGGCAGCAGCAAGTACCCTTGCCCACTGAACCATCTTGTTAGCTCTCATTCTTTTCTTCTCTTGATGAATAGCCATTATAACTCATCTACTCTTCGTACTTGATCCTTTCTTCAAATGACTTTGTAATTCCTGAAGGAATTTGAAAATACATTTTTATGTGCTATAAAATGGTTTCATAGAATGTCAGTGTTGTATATGTATTAAATTAAAATAATATTTAGTAACTCTGATAACATGAGCAACATTGAAGGTTAGATTTGTTAATTTTATTTGACAAGTTAAATTTTCAACACTCAGTGTTGTGTGAGTCCATAATCTGTCTAATTCACAAGCAAACCAAAAAAAGTGAGAACAGTATTTTACAATAGGCACATTAGGAACTAAAAATAGATGAGCTACCAAAATTGAGAGCAGCTTTATGTAATGAGGAAAAGCATTTAAGCCTAGGTATAACATTCGATTTATTTTATGAGAGGAGAAAGAAATGTTCATTTGAGTGAGGCCACATCATGCCCATGCGTACATATGGAAGTCAAAGGGCAACTTTTAGGTATTGGTTCTCTCCTCGTGCCATGGGTTACAGGGATTGAACTCAGGTCATTGGGCAAGTGCCATTACCAATTGTGGCAACTTGCTGACCTGAAGCTATATTATTTTAAATATACCCAGTGAACTTTAATTTACTAAAATTCATTGATTTATACAGTGTTAGAACCCATCCGTTCAAAGCTGCTCCAAGAAGTTGTAGCCTTTCTCCACTCCCAGCTATCAAGAAAAACCAAATCCGGGTTGGGGGTTGGGGATTTAGCTCAGTGGTAGAGCACTTGCCTAGCAAGCACAAGGCCCTGTGTTCGGTCCTCAGCTCTGGAAAAAAAAAAAAAAAAAAAAAAAAAAAAAAAAAAAAAAAAACAAATCCTCTCTGCCCCTCCCTGCATGCTGACAGGAATGTGAGGTGGCCTGCCTGAAGTTACATAGCACAGGTCATATATTAACTAAGCCTGCTTTCTTATGATGCAGGACCTCCCCATTCGTCAGAAACCGGTAAGTGTAGACACCTCACTTTGTCTAGAAGGTCTGTCTTACTTCAGATCCCCACCTCTTCCTACTGCAACATTAATAACTTTTTTTTCCCTGAAGGACAGTCTGACTCATTGTCCAATCCCCATATCTTGTCTCCCTCCCCCAAACCTAACATACAGCAAATTAATGAATTGCGATATACAATATATGTCTCAATGAAATTATTGTAAAACATACAATACATATCTCAGTGAAATTATTGTAAAATATGTAGGAAACAGAAATCATTGATTTTCCAGTTACATGCATTTTTAGAAAATGTATACACTCTTGTACTTATGATACTTCAACCTGTGATTTTTGCTTTTGAGATGGGGTCTCACATAGCAGAATAATCTCCAACTTGCTATGTAGCTAAGGAGGACCTTGAATTTCTAATTATACTGTTTCTGCCTCTCAGCTGCTAGGATTACAGGTATGTGCCACCACTGTCAGCTTTGGAAATATCAGATAGCATTGGAACTATCGCTACCAAGGAATAGATGTCAACAAACCCATTATTTTTTTTTCTGAAATATTTACTATTACATATACATCTAGTAAAATGCAGCTCATAATAATATCAGCAATAACTTTTGTCTTGACCACAAATTTATTTGTGTGGAACAACACAACCCAATTTAATAAACATATGCAATATCTTCCACCTAATTAGTACCTGAAGGCAGGTTGTTTATAAACAGAAAACAAGAAGGGACACATTAAATATCTCCAGCAGTACTCTCTACATACTATCAAGCTCAGACACTAGGAAGCTAGTTTTCTCCTTAAGCAGAGAGCCAGATAACCTTCAGAATACCATTAAGTTCAGCAAGTAACTAGACTAACCGGCGACCCATGAGCTAATAATATTGTCTGCAGCCTCAAACAAGGGAGAAATGAATTTGGTTCATTTTAGCTTCAAGTTAGAGATGTACTTAGAAGGCAGCAGTAAAATAGAAACTGTATTTTTGCTTTTAGTATTACAAAGAAATATTATTTCATCCTTAGTAACATGTGCTAACTGGATCCCTCCTCCACCTTCCAACAATCACTCCCAAGTGACTCCCAGGTATCCATTTACTAGGATCGCTATAGAAATCAACCACTAATCAGGGAATATTTGCCTCAGGGGACCAGTAATAGGTTACCAAGGATTGCATATCACATCATGCTTCAAGTGCAGATGAGGTTGCCATCTGGTGGATTTTCTCTTAACTAAAATCAAAATAACATTTATAAACACAAACACAGCGATCTTTATGGAGATCGGAAAAAAATAAAGCCTTTCCTTTTACCAATAACAAAAATTTTTAGAAAACATTTATTGAGTGTTTATTTTATTATTGGTCCTGAATGAGTGTCTGTTGGAAATGAAGTATGAGAAAAATACCAGGAAAGTATAAGCATACTGAAGCTTCAGGATATATAAAAGAAAATACATGGGATGGAATTTTGCCATGGGGACTCAGGGTTGAATAAGTACAGGAACTAAAAACAGTTCAATCCATAATCTATGACTCATCATTCAACTATCACCACCTACCTTGTCTTCTTCCTTTCCTCTGAACAAGGAAAACAATCGTTAATTCTGTGTTTCCATGCTGACCTCTCACTTGAACTGTGTTCCACGGCCATCTCATAACTACCATTTGTTTGTTTATCAGGAAAGGCCGCAAGGAGGGCTGGGGATACTACTTAGTACTAGAGTACTTACTTGCCTGCCTTGTAAAAGGGCCTAGGTTTGATTCCTTGTACCACAAAAAATCGGTAATTGAAATAAATACAATCAAGTTTTTTTTTTTTTAAGCATGAAGCTTGAGTTACCCTTGAAATAAAAAAAAAAATAAAATCTTACCTCTCGGGCTAGGAGAATGGTTAAGTAAGTAGCTAAAAGCACTTTCCAGACAAGCCAGAAGACTGGAGTTCATTCCCCAGAACCCATATTAAAACAACAACAAAAACAAACAAAGAAGTAGCTAGGGGGAGAGATGACTCAGTGGTTAAGAGCAATGATCCACACAAGTGGATCTCTGTGAGTTCGAGACCAGCCTGGTCTACAGAGCGAGTTCCAGGACAGTGTCCAAAGCTATACAGAGAATCCCTGTCTTGAAAACAACAGCAACAAAAAAGAGCACTAACTGCTCAACAAGAGGACTCAGGTTCAAATCCCAGGACCCACATAGCAGCTATCATCTGTAATTTCTGTCCATGTGGATCACTGCATGCATGTGGTACAGACATGTATACAAGTAAAACACCCATGTACATAACATAAATAGAAAATCTTAAAAAAGAAGACGTTGGATGCTGCAGCACCAATCTCTAATCCTGGCACTCCTCCAGCAGGATGGAAGGTGGAGACAGAGGAATCTCTAGAACTAGGCCAGCTGTTCTGGAGTGGCCACCATCGCAGTAATAAACAATGAGGAAGACTCTGCCTCAAAAAACAAGGGGGAAAGCCAAAACAGATTCCCAAAAAGCTATTCTCTGACCTCCAAACACCCAGGGCTCATGTCCTGCACATAATAAATAAATAAATAAATAAATAAATAAATAAACAAACAAACAAACAAGTAACATAATTACATGTCCTATATTTGCTGCCTTGGGGTTCCTTCTTCATAAGTAAGCATTTTGGGACTCATGTTCTGGCTTTAAGGAAAAGTGGGGAAAATGATAGTACAGATTTGGTGCTCGGCTGATATGAGAATGACAGAACTTATTAAGTTGTAGGGTTTAATCCATACTAGTTAGATGTGAGGAATTTCTTTTGAAAATGATAGATTTTGCTGCGTTTATATGGTTGTCATATCCATTTTTGACTTTTATAAAAATTGGAGCTCTGACTACTTCCTTGTTGTTTGCTAGTTTTTTGGATACACCATCATATTTGCATAACATAACTAACACCGTCTTATTTACAAATAAATAAATGAGCAAATACATAAAAATACCAACCTTATACAAGCATAGTAAGTATTCTTAGGAGAATGAAGTCACAACTGCAAATATGATGTTATATGAATGGTTATTTCTGACCTGTGATTAACTTATTTATTTATGTGTATGTGTGTGCACCTAAGTTTGTGTATGCACACCATATGCATGCAGTTACCAAAGAAGGCCAGCAGAGAGAAACATATTCCACTGGCTCTGGAGTTACAGGCCCTTGTAAGCTGCCTAATGTGAGTGTAAGGAACAGAATGTGGGTCCTCTCCAAGTGCTCTTAACTGCTCAGCCATCTCTCTGGCCACAAATTTGTTTTTTAAAGATTTTATAATTTTTAAAAAATATGTGTATATGCAATGGAGTACTACTCAGCAGTAAAAAACGACATCATGACATTTGCAGGCAAATGGATGGAACTAGAAAAAATCATCCTGAGTGAGGTAACCCAAACCCAGAAGGACAAACATGGTATGTACTCACTCATAAGTGGATACTAGATGTGAGGGAAGGGATGGCCAGACTGCAACTCACAACTCCAGAGAGGCTAGCTAACAGGGAAAGACCCTAGGAGGGACACATGGATAACCCAGGAAAGAAGAAGTGGATGAGATCTACATGAGCAGATTGGGTGTGGGGGGGTGGCAGAGGCAAGGAGTGGGGCATGAGAACATAGGGAAATGGGAGGGTTGAGCTGGAACAGGGACAGAGTAGGAGGGCAGGGAGGGAGATACCATGATAGATAAGGACATCATGGGAATAGGAAGAGGCAGGGTGCTGGGGAGGCTCTCAGGAATCCACAAGGATGACTGTAGTGGGTAGCCATTCCAGCTTGGTTCTGGAAGTTCCAACCCCCATTGAGACTCTGGCAACTGTCACGCCTACAAGGCGGGGCAAGGGGAGGCGCCAGGGGACCCCAGAGCTGGATGGGTCAGCGCTCTCTCTGGGCGCTCTCTCGGTGTCGGGACGCTGACCGGTGCAGATTGACCGTGCAGAGCTCCGGAGAACACCGCTGGACTGCGTTACACCTTCCCCAGACCCTGCGACCTACCCATTACTCAATTTGTGAGTTACGCCATTAAATAAATATCCTTTTAACTACTGTGGAGTGGCCAAAATAATTTCTCCAATAGATGACCCCACCTTGGTCTGCTGGCAGTGGTCCAGAGGGTGCCAGGACTAGTCTACTCTAGTGACCAGTTTAGTGAATACCTTAACCGTCATCATAGAGCCTTTGTCCAGTGACAGATGGAGGCAGATGCAGAGATCTATGGACAGGCACCAGGTTGAGCTCCGGGAAGCTAATTGATGAAAGAGACAAGGGATTCTGCAGGCGAGGGACGTCAAGATCATGATGGGAGGACATGCAGAGATGACCTAATACACTAGTGGAAGACCATGAACTGTGGTCTGGTAGCTGTGGAGCCCCCATGGGACTGGAACAGGCCCTCTGGATACGGAAGATGGTTGTTTGGCTTGAACTGTTTGGGGGGGCACCCAGGCAGGGGGATCGGGATACATCCCTGGTGTGTGGGCAGGCTTTTGGGAATCTGGTGCCTGTGGTGTGATGCCTTGTGCAGCCTTGGACCTGCCTACGCTTTGCTGACTCCCCATGGGAAACCAAGATTTGGGGGATGTGGGGATGTGAGGCAGCTTGAGAGAGAGGGATGGGGGGTGGGAGGAGGGAGGAAGTGAGATCTGTGGGTGGTATGTAGAGTGAGTAGAAAATTTCTTAATAAAGAAAAATGGAAAAAAAATGTGTGTATATGTGTGTATCTGTATACACTTATGTGAAGATGAGTGCATGTGCCCAAAGAGGTGCTGGAGGTACAGGCACTCGTGAGCTGTTTGAGTGGATGATAGGAAATGAACTAAGGGTACTCTGCAAGAGCAGCAATTTTAATTAATTAATTTTTAAAATTCATTGTACATACTAACCACAGTTCCTCCTCCCTCCCCTCCTCCTGCTCCCCCCACCCCAGCTCCCTGAACCTACCCCCCATCCACTCTTCAAAGGGTAAGGCCTCCCATAGGGCGTCAACAAGGCCTGGCATGTTCAGCTGAGGCAGGACTCCCCCTCCCAGCATCAAGGCTGAGCAAGGTGTCCTACCAGATGGAATGGGCTTCAAAAAGCCAGCTCATGCACCAGAGATAGATCCTGGTCCCACTGTCAGGGGTTCCACAAACAGGTCAGGCTACACAACTGTCACCCACATGCAGAGGTCCTAGTTTGGTCCCATGCCGGCTCCCCAACTGTGGATCTAGTGTCCCTGAGCTCCCACTGAAAGGAGCTGTAACAGGCTGCTCACTCAGTCTTCTCCCAGAGATCAGGCCTCAAAGGCAGTTTCCTGAGAGACTTGAGCAAGCAGTTTCTGCACGTACTCTGACTGTTCAAGGTTCAACCAGTTGTTTACTGTCTGGGACTCCTCACCAACTTAGAGTGACATGCATGAGTCAAGGACAGAGCCTGGGCCACTGAGCCAGCCCCCACAATCAGTACGTGCTGGGCCAGCCTACCTCCCATGGCAGCTCAAGGACAAAGCCTGGGACTTATCCAGGCCTGCCCCCAAATGGTAACTGTAATACCCATCTAACCTTAGACAATTAAAAATTCCTAACATGATTGCCACTCGCATAAACCAATCCTGAGTCTGTTCCCATGTAGTTTGTAGACCCCAAGCCCCCTTTGCTTTAAAAACCCGGCCCCATTGCTACTCAGGGTCTCTCCTTTCCGCTGCTGTGTCAGACAGATGGAGAGTCAGTCCCAAGTTAACTCGTGGTAAAAAGACTCTGCTTTTGCATCGGATTCCGTCTCTTGGTGGTCTTTCGGGGACTCTGGGTTCCAACACCACAAGTTTGGGTCATCTGTCTCTGTGGGTTTCCCCATCATAATCTTGAGCCCCCCTTCTCCTATAATCTCTCTTCCTCCTCTTCAACAGGACCCCCGGAGCTCAGCCTGGTGCTTGGCTATGAATCACTGCATCTGCTTCGTTAGTTACTGGATGAAGAAGGCTCTATGATAGTTAAAGTAGTCACCAATCTGATTACCTGGGTAGGCCAGTTCAGGCACCCTCTTCTGTAGTGGGTGGAATCTTAGCTGGGGCCATCCTTGTGGATTCCTGGGAGTTTCCCTAGCACCAGTTTTTTTTTTTTCTCCCTAGCCCCCTAATGGCTCACTATATGGAGGTATCTCTTTCATTACTCTCCCACTCCATCCCTCCCTCAACATGACCATCCCATTCCCTCATTCCCCATACCCTCCCCATTGCCGCCCCCCCACTCCCAGTTTACCCAGAAGATCTCATCTCTTTCCCCTTCCCAGGGTGATCCACGCATCCCTCTCGGGGTCCTCCTTGTTAGCTAGCTTCTCTGGACCACAGGTTGTAGTCTAGCTATTCTTTGCTTTACATGTAGTATCCACTTATGTGTGAGTACATACCATGTTGTCTCTCTGGGTCTGGGATACCTCACTCAGGATGATTTTTTTTCTAGTTCCATCCATTGCAGCAAGCACTCTTAATTACTGAGTCGTTTCTCTAACCCAAGAATGAATTTCTTTCGACAGAAAGGATTTTCAAATAGTTTTTTTTTTTTTTGGTTTTTCAAGACAGCGTTTCTCTGCGTAGCTTTGCGCCTTTCCTGGAGCTCACTTGGTAGCCCAGGCTGGCCTCGAACTCACAGAGATCCTCCTGGCTCTGCCTCCCAAGTCCTGGGATTAAAGGCGTGCGCCACGACCGCCCGGCAAGACTGTGGGGAACAGAAATAGAATCTAGTGATGATGCAGATACTTATGCAGAAAAAAGTCAACAATGCAATGGAAACTTCTAGGAAGTGGAAAAAAGCAATACAACTATATATAATTAGATAACATCTTACTAAACATTTTATTAAACTAAAAATTTCAATATTATAGTTAGGTATTAGACTTATTTTTCTATATCCTTTAATATAATCTTTAATAAACAGCTGGGTGTGGTGGCACATGCCTTTAGTCCCAGCACTCAGGAGACCTAGGCAGGCAGATCTACATGAGTTTGAGCCTACCTTGGTCTACAGAATGAGTTTCAGGATAACCAGGGCTACATAGACAAACCCTGTCTCAAAAACAAACAAAGAAGGGCTGGAGAGATGGCTCAGAGGTTAAGAGCACTGACTGCTCTTCCAGAGGTCCTGAGTTCAGTTCCCAGCAACCACATGGTGGCTCACAACCATCTGTAACAAGATCTGGTGCCCTCTTCTGGCCTGCAGTCATATATGCTGTATACATAATAAATGAATAAATAAATCTTTAAAAAAAACAAAGAAGAAGAGGAGGAGGAAAAAGAAGAAGTTCTTTAATTAACAGAATATACAGAATATTTAAAATGAAAATGATAGAGGTCACCAGGTTTGGCCCAAGTGATTTGGAATTGGTACAACATTTTGAATATGTTTGTTATAAACCTATTAAAGCTGATGCTGTACTCTGTGATGGAGCAATTATCATTCCAGATATATACCTATTGCAACTACACTGACCCAAAAGACACAAAAATAATGTTGTAGATGTAATTCTGAACGGTTTTATTAAATAAGAAACACAGAGCCAAATGCAGAGTTAAAAGCCCCAGAGGTCAGAGAGCAGTAGCTAAGAGCTGAAATCAAGACCACCTTCTTACCACCCGCTGCAGTCCTTCCCCTCAGAAAGAGACCTGCTTCCTGTGTGTCTGTCTTTTTATTGACTTTCTGTTTTGCCTTCTCATTGGTTGTAAACCCAACCACATGACCTCCTCGTCACTGCCTGTCTATACAGATCTCCAGGTCTCTATGGTTGGTATTGAGATTAAATGTGTGTGTCTCCATGCTGGTGGTGTCCTTGAACACATAGAGATCTGCCTGTAATGTGATTGGGATTAAGGGTGTGTGCTATCATTGTCAGACTTCGGCTAAATGACTTGCTATTAGCTCTGACCCCCAGGCACTTTTATTTATTAACAAACAAATAAAATCACATTTCAGCACAAATAAAATATCACCATATAATGTTCCATCCTTGATGACCTCTGCTTGAAGAATTAGTCTTGGTTGTTCCCTCATCATTAAAGCCTCAAATTGTCTACTAAGAAGCTAGCCGGGCAGTGGTGGCACACGCCTTTAATCCCAGCACTCGAGAGGCAGAGGCAGGAGGCTCTCTGTGAGTTTGAGGCCAGCCTGGGCTACCAAGCAAGTTCCAGGAAAGGCACAAAGCTACACAGAGAAATCCTGTCTTGAAAAACCAAAAAAAAAAAAAATTGGGGGGGGCTGGAGAGATGGCTCAGTGGTTAAGAGCACTAACTGACTGCTCTTCCGGAGGACCCGGGTTCAATTCCCAGCACCCACATGGCAGCTCACAACTGTCTGTAGCTCCAGTTCTAGGGGACCTGACATCCTCACAGACATACATGTAGCCAAAACACCAATGCACATAAAATAAAAATAAATAAAATATAAAAAAGAGAAGCTTTCCATGATTCTACAACATCTGTTATTCTCTTGTGCATGCCAGTGATCTATCTTGTACTTTATCACAATTTGGAAATCATACATACATTATGAAGGACATATACATAGTGAGTGCTTAATGAGTATTTCTGAATTGTTTTTTTTTTTTTCTTACTAATTGTCTTGGGGTTTCTATTGCTGTGAAGAGACACCATGACCAAGGCAACTCTTATAAAGGAAATCATTTAATTGGATGGCTTACAGTTTCAAAAGTTTAGTCCATTATCTTCATGGTGGGACATGGTGGTGGTTGTGCAGGCAATATGGTGCAGAGAAGGAGCTGAGAGTTCTACATCTTACAGGCAACAGGAAGTGAATAGAGACACTGGGTGTGGCTTGAGCATATATGAGACCTCAAAGCCCACCACCACAGTGACACACTTCTTCCAACAAGGCCACACCTACTTCAACAAAGCCACACCTCCTAATAGTGCCAGTTCCTGAGCTTATCGGGGCCAATTACATTCAAACTACCACATTTAAGTGACACATTCATGTCTCCAACATTTATAAATAATGATATAAGGTATAAGCTTTTCTTTTTGATATGGTCACATATATATCAATCTGCTGTCCATGTATGTAGCTAAGGATGAAGCTGAACTTCTGATCTTCTTTTTGCTGTGGAATATTTGTTTAATGATGTAAAGATGTGTTGCACTCTTTTAGGTTTGCATTTGTTTAATCCTGTGAAGCTGTGTTACTTTGCCTGTCTAAAACACCTGATGGTCTAATAAATGGCCAATAGGGAGGCAGAAAGAGGATAGGCTGGTCTAGCAGGCAGAGAGAATAAAGAGAAGGAGAAATCTGGGAGGAAAAGAAGAAAGAGCACTAGAACAAGGAGAGGAGGATGCTAGGGGCCAGCCACCCAGCCAGCCATGCAGTAAGAGTGAAAATAAGATTACAGAGCCGGGTGGTGGTGGTGCACACCTTTAATCCCAGCACTCAGGAGGCAGAGGCAGGCGGATCTCTGTGAGTTCGAGGCCAGCCTGGGCTACAGAGTGAGTTCCAGGAAAGGCGCAAAGCTACACAGAGAAACCCTGTCTCAAAACAACAACAACAACAACAACAACAAAAAAGATTACAGAAGTAAGAGAAAGGTAAAAAGCCCAGAGGCAAAATGATAGATGGAATAATTTAAATTTCAGAAAAGCTGGCTAGAAACAAGCCAAGCTAAGGCCGGATATTCATAATTAAGAACAAGCCTGTGTGTGTGTGTGTGTGTGTGTGTGTGTGTGTGTGTGTGTGTGTGTATTTATTTGGGAGCAGGATGGTGGGCCCCCCAAAAGAGTGAAAAACAACCAACAACACCCTTTATCTCATAACTGCTGGGATTTCTAACCATTCTGGTAGGAATGAAAATATTCTTAAGAGATACTTATGCCTCTCCCTCTAACTATTAGACAATTAAAACATTGGTCCCCAAGGAATTAGAATTCCCTCCAAGAAATCTCATCCTGGGAGAAGGAGAAAGCTGAAGCCTGATGTCAGCCTGAGATGGGATTTGTCTCTCAGGAGGAGATTTAACACAGTTCTAACAACTTGTCAGACCACCTTGAAGGACAGACTGGAGTCTAGACAATGATGGGTCCATGGCAGGCTGGATCACACCTTGATCAGAACTGCTTAGTTATACATGCCTCTTCCCCTCTATTTAAAGCTAAACCTCATGTCAGGATCCTGAAAGACTGAACTTTGTGGGAATGGGGAATCACTGGACCTCCTCGTTTCTCTGATCTGCTTTCTCTGCCACCTGCTTTTGTCTTCCCCCACCCACACCCACCCCAGTCTCCAGAACCAAACAAGTCAGGCTTCCAGGGGCAGCCTTGGCATCCCTGCCTAAGGGCAATGCTGTGGCCACAGGGCCTGATTGCTAGGGCTCTACTGACCCAATTCCAGAGCTGGTGACACTCTGAAGTTGAGAGAAGGAAGGGGAGTAAATGCTGGTCAGTGGGATGGAGGAAGAAGCTTCCTAAGTGTCCAGGTCATCTGAACAGAAACTGTCTATGATGGGGCGTTGCCCCTCTCTGCACAGCTTGTAATTGACCTGACTGGGACAGTGAGGGAATGAAGAAAAACACACGGACACACGCAAAATCTGGAATCGATAGTCTGGGTTCTCTAGCACCATGGAAACTGTGTTTATTATGTCCAGTTGAACAGGGAGGCAGGGTTATTACAAAGAGATCAGCAAGGAGGCAAGTTTAGCTAATCTCTGTAGGGGAGTAGTCTTCTGACCTTAAATATCTGGGGGAAGAAAGCAACAGTGGACATTTTCTGGACTCACTATCAACAGTCACATTTGGACTAAAGGAAGACGTTGCCATCCCTCTGAGCCTCAAGGGCTGAGGCACTTTTCCCACGGGTTTGAGGTTTTGGTCCTTGACATGGCCATGTCATGTCAACAACACACACCCACACAGAACTTCACACGCTCAGAGCTTCCTCTTTTCCCCTGGGTGGCAGGGTGGGGGTACTACGCTGGATGCTGATGGGGCTGCATGTGTCCTACTTTCAGGTTTCAAAGGATTTCAAGGACAAAGCCAGCCAGTACAAACATCCCTCGTGATTTCGAAGTGGCCAGGGAAAGGGAAATTGGGGAGGTTCCGTGGCAAGAGAGGGCAGAATCGTTTGGGATCATGGTCCCAAGATGCAGTTGGTTAGGGGAAAATGACAAAGGCATTTCCTCCTCTCCCAGTCACTGGGGCAGTTGACAGTTTGAGATGCTGGGAGAGGAAAGGAAGGAGCCTCAGGTATCACTCCTACTGGCTTTGGGTTTTGCTGCTAGCTAGAGTACACTCCACTCTGTGTCCCTAGAACAAAGCCTCAGGAGGAAGCCAGCATTTCGTGCATGCAGATCTGGGGTGCCAGAAGAGAGGCACCAGACACTCTGAGGGCTTCTGGGCATCCTACATGTTTCACAGCTTCATCTGGGTCAGGCCAATGGGCTTGAAGGTTTTCAGGCTGGGGTTGGAGACCTTTGCCAGCCACTCTTTTGCATGGCTGACACGTCTGCAGAGGTCTCACGCCACACTCTGGCAGGCTTTGTGAATGACACCACCTTCTCCTCTTGGGTTGCACGTGCAGGTCTCGCTGCTGTTGGTGGGGGAGTGGGGATTGCTTCTCCTTTTACCCTTGTAGACAACTCTGAAGAAAGTGGAGCTGCTCATCGATGGGGGTGTGCAATCATATTGCCCCGCCACCAGATGCCTCAGCGGCCTTTGGTTCCAGTCTACTTGGCTTTGCAATTGACTTATTGAATACAGGTGGCTTAGCTTAGTTGTTCTGGCCACCGGGCCCGGCCTCTTACCCTACCTTGGGTAACACGATTACAGGTGTGTGCTACCTCGCTGAACTGATAAGGAGTAATTTAAAACAAATGCATTACATTTATTTATGTATTTGTGCCTGTATGGGGGTGGGGGTGCACATGCTATGGCAATCGTATCCCCAACGTGGAAGACAACTTAAAGAAGTTGGTTCCTTGCTCCTCTCATGTGGGCCCTGGGAGCGAACTAAGGTCAGGAGGCTTGGAGGCTGGTGCTTTTACCCAGCCATCTCCCTGACTCACAAAGTATAATCTTTGTGGCATGCTAGCAAAATGTGAAGCAGATTGGATAAAAGAAAAATAATACAATTTAAACATTTCTGAAATCTTGAGGTATTATAAAACATCAAAGTTATGACACCTAGGCTCATCTAAACACTAGCCCTTCATAACAGTGTCAAAACAATGTCTGGTAAAATGAGACCAGATTTATCTGCCATAAATCTTGGCCTATTAGAAGTATTAAGTAAAAAAAAATAATCATTTTTTTCCTAGCCTTTGATGACCCAAGTAGTGCTACAGCTAGTTATTATTTACTATAATCTATTAAAACACCAATCCTAAAAACTTAGTTATGACACAGTCCTGTAATCCCAGCATACCAATTCAAGGTTATTCTTGGCCGGTCGGTGGTGGCGCACACCTTTAATCCCAGCACTCGGGAGGCAGAGGCAAGCGGATCTCTGTGAGTTTGAGGCTAGCCTGGTCTACAGAGCTAGTCCAGGACAGGCTCCAAAGCTACAGAGAAACCCTGTCTGGAAAAACAAACAAACAAAAAAAGTCATTCTCAGCTCCATAGGGAGTTCTAAGCCAGCCTAGGCTAGCCAAGATACTCTTTTTAAACAAAAAATCAACAACAACCAAAACCAAACCACCAAATTAACCCGCCAAACAAAACTTCAGTTCCTTACTTGTACAGCAAGGATAAAACAAAAACTAAAAGACTAATGCTTTGATTTTTGACATCATTTACTGTAGCTGATGGTTTCTATTGTTTCATTATCTTTTACCCTCTCCAAATCTTGATTATGTTAGAGTTTTTGTGAACTGTTGGTACATGAATCTACCACTATGATCTTGAGGAAACAGGAAACAGCCTGGTGGTAAGGCCTAGCATGTGAAAGGCCCTGGGTTTGATCCCATGCACCACAAAACCAGAAAACTTATCTTGAACATTTTGAACATCACTGAAATACAATATAAGTTAAGCCATTTTTTTTCCTCTGTGGTTCTCCACCAAAGTAACTCAACTATAGTACTATTTGAACTCAGACTTGACTAGTGCAACTAGAAAACAATCATTTTGTTATTGTCAAAAGCAAAAAAAAAAAAGTCATCTAAGATAGGCATCTGGAGGAGGAGAAGGGAAATAGCTTGTCTGCTTGTGGCAAGTTGACAAGAACACAAAGATCCACAAAGCGCAGCAGAAAAGCAAATGTGTTAGAATTCACAGCTTTTCATCTTTAACAATGCATTTACTGTAGTAACACAGAACAGATACACTGAAAATGGACAAAAAAATCTAAAGGCGCCTCATTGATTCTGTTAGGAGCTCTGTTTAAAAGACTAACATGAAACATTTTGGGTTTATCATTGTTTAAAACTTATTTTGCTGTTACTGCTTTATATTATAATCTATGATCTCACACAAGTGCTCTGCTACTGAGCTATATCCCTTCAGCTCTTACTAATTTTCAACTCAATAAAGATGTATTGAGTATGATCTGGATACCTGGAAAAGTACTCAATACTGGGAGTTAGAGATGCTCTAGTTATACTTTCTAGCTTTGAAGATTTTATAGTCCAAAAGAGAAGAAAAGCATGCAGGAGAGTTAAATGCCAAGAATTATGACAAAAGAGAAAGTGATTTTGAGGACCACTCCTTGGTGTTATTCTACTTCTCAATGAAACCTTGCTCGCCCTTCAAAAATTATACCAAAAAGCCATATGTGCACGTTATGGTGACACATGCTTATAATTGCTGGCACTCAGATGCTCAAATGGGAGGATCATGAGTTCAAGACCAGCCTTTGTATAAGAAAAGGTTACAGTCGAGGCCAGCCCATTCTCCAAAGCGAGTTCCAGGAAAGGCACAAAGCTACACGGAGAAACCCTGTCTTGAAAAAACCAAAAAAAAAAAAAAAAAAAAAAAAGGGGGGGGGGTTTACAGAAATTAAAAAAAAAACCCAACAACCTAAAATATTAGCATAAAACAGAATATATTGGTGTTTACCATCTAGAATTTGGTGGCTGGAGAGATGGTTCAAGGTGTAAGAATGTTTGCTGCACAAGGACTTGAATTTTTGCACCCCTAGAACCTGAGTTAAAATTCATGGCCTCCAGCACTTGTAAACAGAGACTTGAAGATCACTGGGGCTTACTGGACAGCCAGGCTAGCTCCAGGTTCGGTGAGAGACCACGTCTCCGGGGAGTACGGCAAAGAGTGATAAGAACAGATACTTGGTATCCTCCTCTGGCCTCCACACTGGCACGTCCACATTTGTCTTCCTGTACATACACCGCACTCACACACGCCACAAACATTTAATATCTTAGCATTCCTTTTCTTCCTCCTCTCAACAAGTTTTTGGTGTAGTATTGGTGAAACTCAAAAGGTTTGTTCACCATTTGAGTAAACTGAAAAATAAAAAGCAAACCGAACCAAACAACAGAGGGAAACAGATCCTCTGTGCCTTGTGCAGTCTTTGTTGTTATTTCCTTTGCTTGGAAGAACGTCTTGTCTGGAAGTTATTTTATTATTAATAATAATAATATTTTGAGTTTTCTCCAGTTTCCTGTGTAGCTCTGGTTGTCATCGAACTGGCTCTGTAGACCAGGCTGGCCTCAAACTCACAGAGATCTGCCTGCCTCTGCCTTCTGAGCGCTGGGATTAAAGGCGTGCGCCATCATGGCCATAGAAAAAAATTGAATCAACTTGACTATACATGAAATTCACTCAAAACTGTTTAAAATCTTTTCTTTTTGAGGCAGGGGTTCTCTGTGTATCCCTGGCTGTCCTGGAACTCACTCTGTAGACCAGGATGGCCCCAATTAAAAACATGTACCACCATAGCCCAACCTGTTCCAAACTTTTAAATAAGCTCTGATCTAGGTCTGGGGCCAAAGTCAGTAGTACAGCAAATGACTCATCTTCGTACCACACAAACTTTAAAATAAGACATAAAAACTCTAAACTAGAAAAATATTGGTTCTTTTCTAGTAAAAGCCATAGCCCTTCATATCAAATAAATACTTTATTTTTCATGTATACTTGGCATAGTTATTTCAATTTGAGTAGTTTTATTCAGTTTTTAGAATTTTAGTTCAACATTTCTGAGCCAGAATTCTGTTGGATTCACATGGTGTTTCTATAGCCAGGTGGTGTTGCTCATATCTTTAATCTCAGAAATTGGGAGGTAAGGGCAGGTGGATAGTTTTTTTTCCTTTCCTTTTTAGTTCAAACTATAATACTGATGATTTTAAAACACCTGCAAGAGATGAAACATATGTAATGCTAATAGATATATCTATTTTAATTGAACCAAAAAATGTATTCAACAAAGTTTACTGAAATCACATAAATTTTGGTCATCGAGATGACTCAGGGGGTCAAAGCCCCATCACTAAGCCTGACAACCTAAGTTCTATTTCCTGAACCTATATGGTATTTAGAGCACATCTGACTTCTACAAGTTGTCCCTGGGGTTCCACATGTGCACCCCCACAATAAATAAATAAAATGAAACAATATCACATACATTTTAAGACATGTGTTACTAATTGTAAGTGCTTTTAGTTAATTTGGTACCATACACACAAAATACAAACACCAGTATGGCTATAAATATACACGTTGACACAATGGCATACAAGTTCCTATGTATATATAAATACAAAAATAAAAATCAGGTATGTGGGGGTTTGAATGAGCCTATCCCAATAGGCTCATATGTTTGAATGCTTGGTCCCCAGTTAGGGGAGCTGTTGGAACCGTTAGGAGGTGAGGCCTTATTGCAGCAGGTATGGCATTGTTGGAGGAGGTGAGTCACTGCGGGTGGGCTTCGAGGGTTTAAGCTCATGCCAGGCCCAGGGTCTAATCAAATTGCACTCAAACGACATAAAAACTCCCAAGGAATCGCACCACCAAAAATATAGTATATAGAAATGTGAGAAAACAGAAACAAACACAACCACCACCACTAACTACCACCAAAGCAAAGTAAAACAAACCTCACTAAACCAAATGAAAAAAATCTAATGCACTTAAAATGCTATCTCAGCAACATATTTAGTAGCTGCAAATTGGGCTGGTTACTACCCACATTTTTGTTTGGTAATATTTTGAGCCATCTGCTTAAAAATGTTTCATAACCTAGATAATTCCTTAGAGAAATAGTAAAAAAAAAAAAAAAAAAAAAAAAAAAAAATTCTTCGAGTCCAAATAGGACACGAAGAGAAAGCTGTCTGTATGAGAATAATTACAAATGGGAACTGCAAATTTAAGCATTATACAGATGATTTGAAAATATATATTTCTCTTTCTCTCTCTCTTTTTCTTTTTCTTTTCTTTTCTTTTTTTTTTTTTTTTTTTTGGTTTTTCAAGACAGGGTTTCTCTGTGTAGCTTTGGAGGCTTTCCTGGATCTCACTCTGTAGCCTAGGCTGGCCTTGAACTCACAGAAATCCGCCTGCCTCTGCCTCCTGAATGCTGGGATAACAGGCATGTGCCACCACCTCCCGGCATGTTTCTCTTTTGAGCCAAAGGGAATTTACTGATTAACGATGGGTTTTGGTAATCACTTTAGTTGTGCACATACTAAATTTAGAATGAAGGAGATTTGTGATGGGTCTATTTACTTGGTTTTGGAAACAGGGCCTCATGAAGCCCAGGCTGACCTGGAAATCCTGATCCTTCTGTCTCAGCTTCCCAAGTGTTGGGATAATGGGGATGAACCACCACCACCTGATGTTTATTACAGTCTTAAACAAAAGTACGCGCTTTATTTTTATTTATTTATTTAGAGGCAGGATCTCACTATATATCCCATGCTGACTTGGAGTTCCCAACAATCCTTTTGCCTCTTATGAGCTATTATGCTAGGACTAAAAGTGCACCTCAAAGACATGGTAAGGTTTGCCTGAGAAAAGCTGTTCTTTCCTAAATGCAAAGGGCATGCATGAACAAAGAGCAGTGGACGTATTACACGAAAATCTCAGTCCTATCATGGAAAGATTTCTGGTACTCAAAACAATGCCTTCAGCACAATGTTTAGTTAGGTGTTCGGGTTTTTGTCTTTTTCTCAGTAGACCCCAATTCCACTTGGCAAGTTCCCACCCCCGTTTGATAGATCTTAAGGGTGTTATCTGCAAACGTGTAAACCATTTAGACGGCTCTGCCGGGAGGTAGCAGGCGCTCAGCATGTGAGCCAGACTCCTCCAGATCGCCGGCGGCAAGGAGGGAACACCCCGCCTACTTGACTTCCCCGGCCCACCCAAGCCGAGCCACACCACCTACTGGCCCGATGGACTTCCGCCTCCCTCCGTCCGCCCTGTGGCGTCGGCGTGAACGGCCGACGTCACATCCGCTCGCCAATTCGGACTCGGGAACCCGCGCGATGAAGAGCGCGTTTGTGACTGTGGGGACCACCAGCTTCGACGACCTCATTGCGTGTGTGGCCGCCGAAGACAGCCTTCGGGTGAGTGCGGCCGGGCGGCCCTGCTGGCTGAGCTCGCCTGTCCTTCCCCGGCGGCCACGGGCGGGAAGGGAGGACGCGTGGCAGCTGCTCCGCCAGCACCGCGGCGGCCTGCCCGGGTCTCCTTCGTCCGCTCGCCTTCCTTCGCCCTCAGTGCCCTCCCAGCCTCCCTCTGCTACCGCCGTGCTGCCCTTCGCGGGCTCCTCACAGCCTCTCCGCAATTGCCATGTCCCCCCCCCCCAGCCCCTCTCCGCAACCGCCGTGCCTCCCTTGGCCGTCTCCTGTCTCCTTGCAGCCTCTCCGCGACCGCCATGCCCCACCCCCTCCGCGTTTCCCCTCGCCCTCCACCCGGTGCTCAGCACCTGTGCAGTTTTCCTCGTCCTCCACCCCCGTGCGCACCCCCTCCGTAGCCTTCCCTCGCTCCCCACCCCGTGCGCACCCCCTCCGTAGCCTTCCCTCGCTCCCCACCCCGTGCGCACCCCCTCCGCAGCCTTCCCTCGCTCCCCACCCCCTCTGCAGCCTTCCCTGGTCCCCCACCGCGTGCTCCACCTTTCCGCAGTCTTCCCTCGCCCCCAACCCCGTGCCCGCCCCCTCCGCAGCCTTCCCTCACCCCCCACCCCCTCTGCAGCCTTTCCTGGTCCCCCACCCCGTGCTCCACCTTTCCGCAGTCTTCCCTCGTCCCCCACCCCTGCCCCCCCTCCGCAGACTTCCCCCCCGCCCCCCCTCTGCAGTCTTCCCTCGTCCCCCCCCGCCCCCCCTCCGCAGACTTCGCTCGTCCCCCACCCCCCCTGCAGACTTCCCTCGTCCGTCCCCCCCCCCCCGCAGTCTTCCCTAGCCCCCCCACCCCCCTCTGCAGTCTTCCCTCGTCCCCCACCCCCCTCCGCAGACTTCCCATCTGCAGTCTCCCTCCCCCCGCCCCCTCCGCAGACTTCCCACGTCTCCCCCCCCCCCCCCCCCGCAGTCTTCCCTCGCCCCCCACCCCCATGCCTCCTCTCAGTCCCTCCTTCCCATCCTTATCTCCTCCACTGTGCAGTCTGTACCAGCATGCCCGCATGTCTTGGGTCCCTCCCCAAGCCCTGTCTGGTCCCTGCCAACGCCTGGGCCATGACCCCTCACCCCTTCCAAGGGCTTTTCCCTGGGCGCCTCTGTCTGCAGACGCCACGCCCCCACCCTGCAGACTGGGAACAGGTTGCCCTGAGGCGCCTGGGGCGGCCACCCCTCACCCCCTGGCCCCCTTAGGCCGGAGACGCTGTGGGGGTGGGGGTGGGGGATGGGGAACATAGTTTTCTCCCAGGCGTCGAAGTCTGCGATCCGCCGCCCCCCCTGCTGGGAATGGTTCCGCCTCAACCGGCGATCCCTCCCCCCCCAACGGGTTGCCCCAGGCGCCTGGGAGCCAGACCCCACCCACTCCTTGAACAGGTGGAGAGGGTCTTGCCCTCTGGGTGGCGTCCTCAGCCTAGGGGCTCCCGTGGTGCCCCTTACTGCTTTGCTGGGTCCCAGCTCAACTGGTGAGACAGAAACAGGCTCTTCCTTTGGTTCCCGCCTAGTTTTGGACTCCTCATTCCAGGTATGTTTGTGTCTTCTGGCGGGCAGTGAGGTTCCTTGGCGGGACCTGGCCCTCAGGGGGTTGGGAAAGGGTTCTTTTTGAAACAGGCAGGGGTCAGATAGCACGCCCTTCATCTGAGCAGTGGCTTGGAGGTTGGCTCACTGCTCTTCTTGAAGGACTTCATTTAAAAGGACCTCGTTTTCTTATTTCCTGTTTTAGATCCTCAAGAATCTCGGTTACAACCGACTTGTCCTCCAAATTGGTAGAGGCACAGTGGTCCCTGAACCATTCAGTACTGAGTCATTCACTCTGGATGTTTACAGGTATAAGGATTCTTTGAAAGAAGACCTTCAGCAAGCAGACCTTGTCATCAGCCACGCAGGTAAAGTGTCTGCGAATCCCCGGTTTCTGTCTTTGATTCAAAAAAAAAAAAAGACACTTTAACCTTTTCAGACTGAATTTACAAGGACTACAGGTATAATAACTCAGGGTACATGCATAGCATATGAAAAGCCCTGTGACCAGTTCTTACCACTACAAAAAAGAAAGCCAGGCTCCATGTCTCATACCTGTAGTTCTAGCAGTTGAGAGGGAGAGGTGGCAGCCAGCCTGGGCTACCTGAGACCTGTCTTAAAAATCTGTAAGTTGCTGCTCAGTGGTGGCACACACCTTTAATTCCAGTACTTGGGAGGCAGAGGCAGGCGGATGGATCTCTGTGAGTTCAAGGCCAGCCTGGTCTACAGAGCGAGTTCCAGGACAGGCACCAAAAGTACACGGAGAAACCCTGTCTCGAAAAATATTACTGCTGGGCAGTGCAGATGCACTCCTTTAATCCCAGCACAGGCAGATCTCTTGAGTTCAAGACCAACCTACACAGTGGGTTCTGGGCTAGCCAGGGCTACACAGAGAAATCCTGTCTCCAAAACCAGAAAAACAAGAAAAGGAATAGACATTACTAAAATGTATAGCATAATCTTTATTATATAATATGTTTATGTGTATGGCATTAGTCTTACTTTGAGTTCTTTCTGTATGTTGCTTAATCCTCCTAAACTTGTGAGCAAAGTTATTAACATCCGTCCTCATCTTGTAGGTGAGGTACCTGGGACACATGGATGTTCAGTAATTCATAGTTGTAGATACATAACAATTTGACAATAGTCTGTCCTCTTAATTACCACCCTATCACATCTCAAAAAGGATTTATTTACTTTTAACAGTCCTAAATGCCATTTAAAATATCTAGGAGATTAAAAATATTTTTTAGATTTACTTGCCTATGTGTAAGGATGCGAGTGTGCCATGGCATGTATGTGAAAGTCAGAAGGCAATTTGTGGGAATTGGTTCTCTTTACCTACCATGTGGTTTCCATGATGGGAATTCAGGTTGTCAGGCTTGGTGACAAGTATCTGCTAAGCCTCCCTAGCCATCTAGGGGATTTCAAATTGCAAAGTCGAAGTGATCATTATGTATGCATATTCATGGTGATCTAGGCTTGACTCTCATGGGCATGGCACTTTAGGGATAAATACATAAGAACTGGTTTCCTTTATTAGTGCCTGTCACTATTATAGGCTAGCCTTTAAAAATCAAAAAAAAATTTAGTGTGTTTATTTGTTCTCTTCCCTCACCCTCCTTTCCTGTGTGTGTGAGTGTGAGTGTGTGTGTGTGTGTGTGTGTGTGTGTGTGTGTGTGTCAGCCAGCCTGTGTCTCTTGTCTTCTACCATGTGGGCTCTGGGGCCATCTTGAAAACTCTGAAATGTTTTTCTTAAACCACTTACTTTTTTTTATGTGTTTCTGATGCGGATCTGATCGGTGCATGTGCATCTATGTGAGCATGTGTGTATGTGTGGTGATGCATGTGTGTGTGTTGAGGCTAGAGGTAGACAATGGGTGTTTTTTAAGGATCTCACTATATAGTCTTGGTTTGCCTAGAATTCAGTATGTAGACTAGGCTGACTTTGAGCTCACAAGGACCTCAAGGACCTGTCAGCTTCTGCCTCCTGAGTGCTGGGATTAAAGGTATGCTTCATTGTGCTCCCACTAGTTTTTAATACTTATTTTTTAGTTTTGTACTCCAGCTCCAGGGAGTTATAGGCAGGTATGAGTGACCCAGTCAAACTTAGGTCCTCTGCATGAAAGCAGTATATGCTCTTGAATTCTAAGCCATCTCTAAGCCTTCCACATTATTTTTTGAAACAGGGTCTCACTGAACCTGAAGTTCATCATTATTCAGTTCAGTTCACCTGACAGGTTAATGAACTCCAGGGATTTCCTGTCTCCCTCCTCCCCTAATTGGTGTTACAGACTGAACTCAGCTTTTAAATGTGGGTGTCTTAATTCTTGCAGGGCATAAACCTGTCTTTTCTGTTTGTATTTGGATAGAAATGAAGTAAAGTTGTTCAGTGGTGTCAACTAGGAATTTTGGTAATCTCAGGGCTCTGGAGGTTGAAACAGGACAATAATGATAATGAATTCAAGGTCATTCTGAGCTTTGTAGCAAGTATCAGGCAAGATTAGGCTGTAGACCTTCTATTCCGCTCCCCCACAAAAACCTGTCGGAAAAATAGTTGGTATGGTTTTGTCTTTTTTGTTGTTGATACAGTCTTCCTGTGTAAACCATGATCCTTCTGCTTTAATTTCCCACATGATGGGATTTGGGGCATGTGCTACTAAACTTGACCTACGTTTGTCATTTTGAACTTATTATTAAAAGGTTTAGTTTCATATAGTTTTATTGACTAAATTATTCAGTTTTCTTTCTTTCTTTTTTTTTTTTCTTTTTTTTTTTTTTTTTTTTTTTTTTTTTTTTTTTTTTCTTTTTTTTTTTTTTTCTTTTTTTTTCTTTCTTTTTTTTTTTTTTTTCCCGAGATAGGGTTTCTCTGAATAGCTTTGCGTCTTTTCCTGGAACTCACTTTGTAGTCCAGGCTGGCCTCGAACTCACAGAGATCCGCCTGGCTCTTCTTCCCAAGTGCTGGGATTAAAGGCGTGCACCACCACTGCCCAGCTAATTATTCAATTTTAGAAATCAAACTATAATGACAGAGTACCATAACTTTAAAAAATTGAATTAATAAGTATTATTTTTGTAGGTGCAGGAAGCTGTTTGGAGAGTTTGGAAAAAGGCAAGCCACTTGTGGTAGTTGTAAATGAAAAGTTAATGAACAATCATCAATTGGAGTTGGCAAAGCAGTTGCACAAAGAAGGACATCTCTTCTATTGTACCTGCAGGTATACTAGAGACTGACTGCTTGATCTCTTCCTGTCTTAAATTCCTCCCCAGCAGTTATTACTCACCTGCCTAACCTTATGATTTTTACGTTTTTTTCACACTCATCAATTATACTTTGATTTTTCTCAACTATAACCTCTCATTTGTCTTTAGCTTTGACTCTGTTCTGTGTTGTGTATTTCCTGTATTATGTATTATATGGGAATTTGAATGTATGACTGTGTATACGGGTGTGCGGATTTCCAAGAATCTTAGGTTTTCAGTATTGGAAGAAGGTGTATGCTTATATTAAGGAATAATTAACTTATTTATTTTGAGAGTTCCATATATGTATATAATGCATTTTAGTTGTTAAAGATTGACTTTTAGTAAATCCATTGGAAGCTCTAAATTAAATATACTCATTTATATATTCTCTTCTACCTATATTCATTTATATATTCTCTTCTCCCTAATATAAAGTGCTTGGGTTACAGTAGTAAGCATTGTGTTTATATTATGGTGGTAGAATTTCACATGTTGAACTATGCTACAAATAAAAAGACAGGACATGGTTATAGCTGGGCTAAGGAAGAATTAGGTAGACTTCAGGAGAGGCCTGACAAAGGACCTGATTTTGAGGTAAGTCCTAAATTAGAAGGAAGAACCAGACATATGAAGTTTAGAGACAAGGGAACAAAAGCCTGAAGAGTTCTAATTTTATGTTTAATGAGAAGCCACTGGAGCACTTTAAGCAAAAGGGATCTTTCTTTGGTAAGGAATATTGTTTTTATCAGCATCGCAGTAGAAGCTTGAAGAAAAATGCCGTTAGTTCTTCTTGTCAAAGAAGCTTGCCAAAAGGCCAGGTCAGTAATTCCCAGTTGCTTGATTCTAAAAACTAATTTGATATTTTAAAAAACTAAGTAACCTCATAAAGAAATTAATTGTATGTCTATATCTGTATATTGAAGTTAGAACATGGAGTGTCTTTGGGTTTTATTTTATTTTTGTTTCTTTCAGGCATTTGGTATATACTTGTATGCATTCATTAAATATGGAACACTTGTTATATGCCATGATTCTTTAGGCATTTGGTATGCACGCACGCACGCACAGAGACAGATATATGTGTACAAAGCTTGATGTTCCCCGTGGGAGAAGACAGATTTTGTCAGTCACTATTCCAACAGTAAAATTGATGGTGTGCTCATCTCTCTGATGGAGGAAAGGGAATGTTGTCTTGGTACAATGACTCAGAAGAAAAGCTAGAAATTATGAATGGTTCAAATAATTGGTGTGTCTGCCCTTAGGTAGTTGATACTGTTAAGTTGACAATACCACTTTAAAACAGGAACAGATCTTATCTTTCTAACTACTATATGCAGGTTAATATTTCTAGGGGCTATTGAAAAGGATTTTCATTCACTTTTATTTCTTTGAACATGGTCTCTATGTAGCCCAGGCTCATCTTGAACTCCTGATCCTTCCGAGTTTTTGAGATTATAGATAGATAGGTATGGGTCACTGTACCCAGCTAATTAGCTGCTCTGATTTTTTTGTTTTTGTTGTTGTTTTTTTTTTTTTTTTTATAAAGACTTGTGCAGGATGAAATGACCTGTGTGTCTCCCTTTTGAAAAAAAATCATTTATGTATATATGTGTGCTATGTTGTGGGCCTAAAAGATGGAGGACAACTTTGAAGTGTTCTTCCTCCATGTGGGTTCTTGGGATTGATTTCACTGTTTTCAGGCTTGGTGGCAATCACCTTTACCCACTGAGCAATTTCTTTTTCCCTCCCCCCTTTTTAAAACAGTTTTATAAACTATTTCAGAAAAGTCACTCAAATGAAAGTATCAAGGATCATGATAATTTCCAGTAAAAAAGTTTTCTCACAATCTGCATGCATGATGTATGTAGTGTAGTTATCATAGTTTACTTTCTTGTCTGATACCTATTTTTTTTTCATTTATTCTGTTTTCATAAATTAACTTGATTTTATTTTATATTTGTGTGGTACTGAATAGTATTTAAAAGCAGTGTAAACACATTTTCCTTGAAATGACATTTCCAAAACACTACATTTGACTGAGATAAAAATGCCTATTCAATTCATACGACATTTTATAGTACTCTGTGTGTTGGCAATAATAATACTAGTGTATATAACCCCATAATATTAAAATATACAAAAATTCAGTTTATTCATCAAATGGGCATCAAATTCTGTGGGATTTTCTCTCATGTTACCTGATATTTTTCTTCTTTTGTTTTAGCACGCTTCGTGGGCTGTTACAGTCAATGGATTTATCAACACTGAAATGTTATCCTCCTGGCCAGCCAGAAAAATTTTCTGCATTTTTGGATAAAGTTGTTGGATTACAAAAATAAACTCTCAACACTTTAAAATACCCCTAAATCCAGTTTATGGGATGTGATTAAATCAAAATAAATTTATGGCATGTATTTGTAGAGCATTACAGATTAATATATTTACTATAAAAATAGAATATATGGAACTTTGTGGCATAAACGTTACACTTGGGTCCAAATCCTAATTTCACTAAATTTTTGAGATTTCCCTGACATTGAATATGTAGTGAGTCCCTAACATTGAAAATGTAGTCTTCATAGTTTTGTCCTAAAATCTTAAATGGCTGATCGCGTAAAAAAAACAACAACAAAAAACAAAAAACAAAAACCAAAAAACAAACAAAAAAAACCCCCAAGCCTGGCAGTGATGGTGTACACCATTAATTCCAGACCTTAGGAGGCTGAGGCTTGAGTTCAAGGCCAGCCTGGTCTACAGAGAGAAACCTGTTTCCAAAAACCTAAGCAAAACAAAAGCAAAACCAAAACAATTTGAAAATGTTACTAAAAATCAGATATTACTTTAGATGTTCCTTTGAAGAAAAAAATGAAACGCTAACAATGTAACATTTGGTGAGAAAGTCAGAATCTGTAGGTTTATAATCTTAAGAGACAGCTTTTTTTGTATTAAGCAGGAAAAAAATGGGTTTGCTTTGTGAAAGCTAGTAGTTTTCTGAAAAAGATGATCAAAGTAAATGATCTACTGTACTTTGGAGTAACTTTTATCTTGAAGAATAAAGTAGATATGTTCACCTTTTGAACTTCTGATCCTTCAAGTGCTGGGATTACAGGCACACTCTACCATGCCTGGTAATATTTGTTCCTCTGAGAAGGGCTAGAGAGATTGCTCAGTGAAGAAAGTGTACTTGTACAAGTGTGAGGACCCGAGTTTGCATCTTCATAATCAACATTAATCAGGCATGTTAGTGTGTATCTAGAATCCCTTTGCCTATGACGAGATGGTAGAGACAGAGTCCTGGAATACAGTGGTTTTGTAGCCTGGTGTTTGCAATAGTGAATGGCAAGAGATCCTGTATCAAACAAGGTAGAAAGTAAAAGACAGCCTGAGGTTTTCCTCTTATCTCCTCCAGCTCACCATGGCGCACATGCCTACATTCAAATGAATGCATACACACATGTAAGTAGATTGTGATAATCTTTTTTTTTTTGTTTTTTTGTTTTTTTCAAGACAGGGTTTCTCTGCGTAGCTTTGCGCCTTTCCTGGAGCTCACTTGGTAGCCCAGGCTGGCCTCGAACTCACAGAGATCCGCCTGGCTCTGCCTCCCCAGTGCTGTGATTAAAGGCGTGCGCCACCACCGCCCGGCAGAATGTGATAATCTTAACAATGCTTTAAAGAATAGAGAATAAATCCAAAGATATAACAGTATGACTTGGTTGTTATTTTTTTTTTTTTTTTACATTTTTAATTTTTGTGTATGTGTGGATATGTGCTTGTGGATAGTCAGAAGACAATTGGGATCATTTCTCTCCTTCGGCCATGTTAGTCCCTGGGATCAAATGTGGGTCTCGAGGCTTGCTTGGCAGCAGGACATTTGCTGGTGATCAGTTTCACTAGTCCATTTGTTTGGATAGAGGTAGTGGGGTTTGAACCTAGGACCATGCACATACTAGGTATACGCTCTACCACTGAGCTACATCCTCTGCCTGCTGTCAGTTTTTACAGTCGCCATCTGGGGCCTAGAGAGCTCAGTGGTTGAGTTGTATTTCAGAGGATGTAAATTTAGTTCTTAGTTCTTCCCATATGTTAACTGCTTGTAACTCCCATCTCCAGGATATCAAATGCCCTAGTCTGGTCTCTGCACATTTATACTCAAACAGATAAACAGAAAAAAATAAATCTTCTTAAAAAGTTATTAGGAATTGTACCTGAAGCTGGAGAGATGGCTCTGTTTAAGAGTACTTGATGCTCTTTTAGAGGGCCCGGGTTTGATTATCAATATCCATATTGCAGAGTATCTTACCCACTCTGGCCTTTGGAGACCAGGCTTGTGTATGGTGTACAGATACACAGATAAAACACCACACACACATAAAATTAAAAAATACCCTCTACAGTGATGAAACATATAACAGAATTTGGCAATTTGTGTTCATAAAAATTTTACAAATTTATATATGATTAAATACATGATTTTTAAATTATAAGAATTATAAGAACTCAATACATTGTGAAATTTCTGAGTTTGCTCTCAGAACTTTTAAGATGTAGTAGTTCTTTGCTAGAAATTTTAGATATAGTTTATCCATAAAAGAAATTTAAGAGCTCGGCATTATGGCTGTAATCCCAGCATTCAGAAGTCAGCTGTGCTACATAATTAGTTTCAGGTTACCCTGAGCCTACATGGTAAGAAAAAAAAAACGTCAGTCAATAGTGTGACTGTACAGGCATACCTTGTTTCAAACATTTTACTTGTGATGAATTTACATACTTTAGATTTATTTTCCTGATTGACCTTTACTTGGACTGATGTTAAATTTTTATTGGTGGTAAAAATGAGTTCCTGAGAAAGTACTCTGTAGTCAGGAAAAAGCCACTTGGAATTAAAATTTTGGTGAGAATTAGATATCTAAGTGTGAGTAGTCCACATCTCCATAGGTGAGAATTAATAGGAAATGTACCTTTATTATATTTAGTTAATGTTTTAACATGTTTTTATATTTTTAATTTTAATTTTTTTTTTTGTTTTTTGAGACGGTTTTTCTGTGTAACAGCCCTAGCTGTCCTGGAACTCACTGTGTAGTCCAGGCTGCTCTCAAACTCACTGAGATCCGCCTGCCTCTGCTTCCAAGTGCTGGGATTAAAGGTATGTGCCACCACTGCCTGGCAACATTTTTTTTTTAAAATGTATATTCCAATTTGTATGCATGCCTGTGCCCGAGGACAAACTCGGGGTTTATCCTCAAATACCATCCACCTCTAGGATGGTCTCTCACTGGCCAGTTCATTAACTAGAGTGGCTGGCCAGTGAGCCACAGTGATCCTCTTGTTTCCACTTCCTCAGTTCTGAGTTTATAAGCCCATTGTATCATGTATAGCATTTTTATGTGTTTGGTGGGACATTAACTCAAGTCATATTCCCAGCCTTTCACCAGCTCTACACTAATATTTTAGAAAAGGTTTTATTCACATCCAGAGATAGAATCCTAATGTTTAATGTTTCTTTTAAACCACCTATCTCATTTGAGAAAAAATGTAAAGTTTATGTTGCTTACTTAGACTTTTATTTATTTTTATTTTATTTTTTAATTTTTATTACGTATACAGCATATATGACAGCAGGCCAGAAGAGGGCACCAGATCTCATTACTGATGGTTGTGAGCCACCATGTGGTTGCTGGGAATTGAACTCAGGTCCTCTGGAAGAGCAGTCAGTGCTCTTAACCGCCGAGCCATCTCTCCAGCCCATTTAGCCTTTTAAATGACTTTGTGGCTTGAAGGACCATAGAGCATCAGAAATAGTCTATTCAAATATCATACCTGGAAAAGCACCAGGCTTCCAATTATTTAATACTTAACTGCTAGACCACATAATGTAGACTTAGTTATTCAAAAATTAATCGTTTGTTGTATGTGGTAATATTTCTTGCTATACCTTTGTGATTTTATTTTTATTGTGAGGTTTTAAGTCAAGATAGTTTGAATTTTACTTGACAAGAGTTTCTCAGAATTTGTCTAAGTCTTGTAGTTTCTCAACTGAGGAAAGACAACAGAGGTTACAATTTGCTCTAGAAAACAACCTTTTGCCAGAAATACTATTAGAAACCTTGAATAAGTCCTGCATTTTTTCTTACCATACCATAATATTTTTTTAAAGATTTTTATTTTTATTTTATAGTTTCCCCACTTAGTTACTTTAACTCAGGGACATTTTTTAATTTAATTTTTTCTACAGTTGTGCTTTATTTCAACAGTAGTAATTTTACACCCAGAGTTTCCTTGGTGTTTGACAACCCTACTTAGAACTCAAACTTGTGATTCGAGTTTTGGAAATTTTAAAAAATGCTGAGTAGGATCAGTGCTAGAGGACTGTCTTAATTGGCTTAATTCACTTTAATAAGATAATTATATAGACTATTAGAGGTAGAAGAGATCTGGAAAATAGTACTATTGTATAAACAGGCTAAAAAGTTTACATGTTACTAGTTCTTATGAAAAGACAATTTTTTTTTTTGTTTTTTTGTTTTTCGAGACAGGGTTTCTCTGTGTAGCTTTGCGCCTTTCCTGGGACTCACTTGGTAGCCCAGGCTGGCCTCGAACTCACAGAGATCCGCCTGGCTCTGCCTCCTGGAGTGCTGGGATTAAAGGCGTGCGCCACCACTGCCTGGCCATGAAAAAACAATTTTATTTGAAATATTTCTGAATAAAGTTAAGTGTAGTTTAAAGTCACTGGGTAGGTGGAATGCTGTTTAATACTTTTTTTTTAGTGTTAATTAGATTTTCAGATATAAGGAGGCAAAAAAAATGGATTGTTGGAAATTGATACCATGGACAGATTCAGAAGTGATTTGACTAATCCTAGAACATTTATAGTGTTTGAGTATCTGCGAGGTGATGTTATGAGATGACATTGGGAATTGGAAATTTTAGATTTGATGCTTATAATTGGTTCAAAGTGAGCTGGAATGGTTGGAAGGAACTGCAAGTCTAACCAATGAACTTGTTACAAGGTTCTGGGACATAAAAAAGTAGATGTTTGATTTTGATTTTAGATACTTAAAGATTTAAGTCATTGGCACAAAGGACAATGTAAAAAAGACTAAAGTCAGGAATGGCTAAAGTTACTGTAGGTATTTTCTTTTGCTGTTAGTGTGGTATTAGCATTCAGTCCATGTTGGTCATGTAACAATTTCCAGAGATGACTATAAATCTGCATATGATCTGGTAAATGAGGTATGGGCAGAGTATTTGAAATTGGCTTGTGGAAAATATTTGAAATGGGTAATGGTGATAACCATGTGGCGAGCCAATTTGTGGTGTATAAAAGAACATTTTTCTGAGAGACAAGGGAAGGAAGAACAACAGTTGTGGTTAACACTTGCTAAGTGCTGATGTATTGGTACTTATTCAGTGTACTTTACATATGAATGTTTAATCTCTGTAGTAGTCTTAGAAAGCAGTTTAATATTGTCCCATTTTGCAGATGAAGAAATGAGTCTTTTATCTAAGGGTCCAAGCAATGGGGAATAATCCGGGAATGGTAATTGGAGAACTGGATTCTTAGTGTGTGTTCCTCATTAATTGGTATAATTACATCACTATCTCCTAAATTACACATTTATATTAGTCATAGATACAGGGCCTTGTTGGGGTGTTTTACAGTGCTATTTTAAAGCATCCTGTTATTCATAGAATCCATGGGAAGAAATTCTCCCAATTGGTTTACCTGATTACAAGTAAGTTATATGCTGCTGTTTTCCTTAAATATTTGTGTTTCGAAGTTATCTTTTGGCACTATTTCCTTCACACGTTTTTCTGGGCATTTTCATCATTCCCAAAGGCTTTACTATTACATATCTTATGACAGCTCACCAAGCACTCCTCAGCAGCCTTTAATATTGCTAAATAGGCATTGTGAATCTTAAAGATGGCAGTGTTTATTAAAATTTTGGATTTGCCTTGTAATAACCTTTTAAAGAGTAATAACTTATAGAACACCTTGATTTAGAATGCTGGTTTTTAAAATGAGCTCTGTGGACTAGTAGCCTTAGCATCACGCGTCATCTGGGAACTTTTTAAAAATAATAAATACAAGTCCTCTGAGAACCACTATTCTAGAAATATACAGGACAGTAGTTCGTTGGGGAAAACGGCCAATTGAGATTTCAAGTGTAGTATCATTCAAGGGCGGTATACATTTATACCCTGAAGTTGCTTTCTGTTACATGCAAATGAAGTAAAGTATTGGCCCATCATAGGTCTTTAAAAAAATTCTGTTTTACTGAGTTAAAGACTATAACCTATACTTTACCATTTCTGAGCTTTCCATATCTCTTGTGCTTTATATGCAATTTTTACAATTATGCAAATGAGTTTTAGTTTTGTAGTATTAACTGATTAGATGTGAGAATTGAATGTCTTGCGATTATTCAAAACCCAGTCATCTTTAAAACAAATGTCTCTTGTGGCTGTAAAATTCTTCTTATTTATTTACTGCAATTATTGGGCTATTCTGTTTTCTGTTCACTAATGTTTTAAGCTTGATTGTGGTGGTATTTTGTTTGTACTCTAACAAAGTATGACTGAAGATCAAAGGGCAGAGCCAGCCACTAGATTAACCATAGAGGCTAAGCAGTGGCAGCACACACCTTTAAACCCAGCACTTGGGAAGAGGAAGCAGGAAGATCAGGAGTTCAAGGCCACTCTGGGCTACACAAGATTGAATCTATCTAAAAGAGAGACAGAGCCAAGCAGTGGTGGTGGCTCATACCTTTAATCCCAATAATAGGGAGCTGGAGACAGGAACATAAGGTGAGAGTGGAGACAGGATCTCAGAGCCATTCAGTCTGAGGATTTGGTAGAGGTAAGAAGTCTTTCTAGTGGATGGCTGCTCTGCTTCTGTGATCTTTCAGCATTTACCCCGATATCTGGATCTGGGTTTTAAGACCATAATTAGGATTCGTGCTACACTTGACTTTTGTAATTAGGATAATACTTGTAAATTCAAGAACTAAGTAGTTTCTTGGAAATTTATCATAAGAAATGTATTGTTATGTTCTACTCCAGTATGCCTGATTCTGCATCTTATATTTTGTGTGTTTTATAAATAGTATGCTCAAGTTTTTACTTTTGAACTTAAATATTGTCTATAGGCCTACATGGAGAAACTATTAAAATTAATATTCTTAATTGACAAGTTATAATTTATACATTTATAGAGTATAGTGTCATACATTGACCTGCATGCAATGTGGGATGATTAAATCAAGCTAACATATCCTTTCTTTTACCTATCATTTTATGGTGAAATATTTGAAATGTAATGGTGATAATTTGAAATATATATTATTGACTGTGCTCATCCTGATGTTTACTAAATCTCAGACATGCCTCTTATCTAAAATTTTGTAGCATTTTAATCAACTTCCTAGTCTCCATTAACCACTCAAGGTGCAAGCTCTTTTAACTATTCCTTTACTTCTATGATTTTAACTTTTTTATAGATTCTAGATAGGTCATACAGTAGTGGATTTTCTGTGCCGAATTCTACACTTAAGGTGGATGTTAGAAATTAACCAGGTGTCTCCGCCACCCTCCCACCCCCAGAGTTTCTTTGTGTAGCCCTGGTTGTCCTGGAACTAGCTCTGTAGACCAGGCTGGCCTGGAACTGACAGAGGTACACCTGCCTCTGCCTTCCGAGTGCTGGGATTAAAGGCATGTGCCATCACCACCTGGGCAAAATTAACCAGTTTTTAAAGAGAATAATTCAGTAATTTTTAGTGAAGCCATTAGGAAAGATTTTCAGATTTTTATCTTTCTAAAAAGATTGTGCTTGTTTGTTTTCAGTGCCTGTTCCCACCACAGTCTGATTTTTATCTAGATTTGCCTTTTTGGCATATTTCATATCCCACATCTTTGCATCTGGCTTTTTTAGGACTAGTTTTTTCACACTTGTGTTCACACTTGTATAGCCTTCCCAGTAGGTGTGTAATTGTCTTATTGTGATTTTAATTTGCATTTTCCTATTGACTAATCATCTTAAACATCATCTAATTACTTATCAGCCATTTTTACTCTCTTCCTCCCTTTCAGACAGAGATTCTAGCCCAGCCTGGCTTCAAACTCTCTGTTTAGTAGAGAATATTCTTAAACATCCTGATCTTCTTGGAGCTAGCTCCTAAAGCTGGGATATTATACACAACATGTATAATTATGCCAACTTAACTACAATGATAACTCCCCCTTCATTTACCTTTAGTAAAACACTGAAATATTTTGCCCATTTAAAAAACTGGATTGTTCATTGCTAACTTTATTTGTGTAGCAGAGACCAGCCTCAAACTTACTATGTAGCTGCAGGTGGTTGGGAATGTCTGAAAACCTGCCTCTACTCCTGGAGATCATGCCAGATTTGTGTGTTTTCCTGAGGATTGAACTTAGGGTCTCTAGCATGCTAGGTAAGCACTGTAGCAGCTGCGTTACATGCCCAGTCCACTTTTAATAGTTTTTCAATACAAATATTTTTTGTTAGATATGTGAAATGCGTGTATTTTACCCTAGTTTGTAACTTCTATTGTCACTTGCCTGACAATTTCATTTGAAGAGCAAAAGTTAATTTTTGTGAAAGTCCAATCTGTATGCCCTTTAAAACCTTGCCTTACCCAAGGGTCCTGAGTGTTTTCTCTTAAAACATTTTTAGGAACTTTAATTTTATGCATGGATTTCCAATTATTTGTGGTTCAGAAGCTAAAATATACAGTACACAAGGGTACAGGGAGGCTCCCTTGCAGCTTTTCTCTTGCTGCCTTAACCTTCCCTTGGGAGGCAGCTGCTGTCCGGATAATACAGAAACTTTTTAGATCTGGTCTGCTTTGCATTAACAAAGTGTGAGATTCAGGTCTAGGGTTCATTTTTCCATTATGAATGGCCAATCCTTGCACTATTTGATATACATGATTGTATTATCTATTGTATTGCCTTTGTTGCTTTGTCAAAAATAAATTGACTTTTTTATATTTGTTGCTTGTTTACCTAGTATGTACTTTTCTTTCTCTTCGTGTCTTACTGTTAAGGATTTTTCGGATCTTTCTTTCTCGGTTTCCCCTATATTTTGGTTGTCTTCCTGACTCCTTCCCTTCCAATTCTTTTCTCAGTGGAAGTATATGAATAGGATTTGTTGAGTTTTTTGTTTTTTTTTTTTTTTGTTTTTTTTTTTTTGGAGACAGGGTTTCTCTGTGTAGCTTTGCGCCTTTCCTGGAACTCACTCTGTAGCCCAGGCTGGCCTGGAACTCACAGAGATCCACCTGCCTCTGCCTCCCGAGTGCTGGGATTAAAGGTGGGTGCCACCACTGCCTGGCTTTGTTGAGGTTTTAAACCCATGTTTAATTTAAAGTTCAGTAGATGTACAGAATTTGTATTTTAGG